>NC_044976.1:104608913-104794584 GCF_008728515.1 Papio anubis | reverse complement strand
GTTTCTTAATCCTGAGTTCTAGTTTGATTGCACTTTGGTCTGAGAGAGAGTTTGTTATAATTTCTGTTCTTTCACATTTGCTGAGGAGTGCTTTACTTCCAACTATGTGGTCAATTTTGGAATAAGTGCGATGTGGTGCTGAGAAGAATGTATATTCTGTTGATTTGGGGTGGAGAGTTCTGTAGATGTCTATTAGGTCTGCTTGGTGCAGAGTTGAGTTCAATTCCTGGATATCCTTGTTAACTTTCTGTCTCATTGATCTGTCTAATATTGACAGTGGGATGTTAAAGTCTCCGATTTTTATTGTGTGGGAGTCTAAGTCTCTTTGTAGGTCTCCAAGGACTTGCTTTATGAATCTGGTTGCTCCTGTATTGGGTGTATATATATTTAGGATAGTTAGCTCTTCTTGTTGAATTGATCCCTTTACCATTATGTAATGGCCTTCTTTGTCTCTTTTGGTCTTTTTTGATTTAAAGTCTGTTTTATCAGAGACTAGGATTACAACCCCTGCCTTTTTTTGTTTTCCATTTGCTTGGTAGATCTTCCTCCATCCCTTTATTTTTTGCTTATATTTGCCTCTGCATGTGAGATGGGTCTCCTGAATACAGCACACTGATGGGTCTTGAGTCTTTATCCAATTTGCCAATCTGCATATTTTAATTGGAGCATTTAGCCCATTTACATTTAAGGTTAATATTGTTCTGTACGAATTTGATCCTGTCATTATGATGTTAGCTGGTTATTTTGCTCATTAGTTGATGCAGTTTCTTCCTAGCATCAATGGTCTCACAATTTGGCACGTGTTTGCAGTGGCTGGTACCAGCTGTTCCTTTCCATGTTTAGTGCTTCCTTCAGGAGTTCTTGTATGGCAGGCCTGGTGGTGACAGCATTTGCTTGTCTCTCAGCATTTGCTTGTCTTATGAAGCTTAGTTTGGCTGGATATGAAATTCTGGGTTGATTGTTCTTTTCTTTAAGAATGTTGAATATTGGCCCCCATTCCCTTCTGGCTTGTAGAGTTTCTGCTGAGAGATCAGCTGTTAGTCTGATGGGCTTCCCTTTGTGGGTAACCTGACCTTTCTCTCTGGCTGCCCTTAACATTTTTTCCTTCATTTCAACTTTGGTGAATCTGAAAATTATGTATCTTGGAGTTGTTCTTCTCAAGGAGTATCTTTGTAGTGTTCTCTGTATTTCTTGAATTTGAATGTTGGCCTGCCTTGCTAGGTTGGGGAAGTTCTCCTGGATAATATCCTGCAGAGCGTTTTCCTTCTTGGTTCCGTTCTCCCCATCACTTTCAGGTACACCAAGCAGATGTAGATTTGGTCTTTTCACATAGTCCCATATTTTCCTGGAGGCTTTGTTCATTTCTTTTTACTGTTTTATCTCTAAACTTATCTTCTCACTTCATTTCATTCATTTGATCTTCAATCACTGATACCCTTTCTTCCAGTTGATTGAATCAGTTACTGAAGCTTGTGTATTTGTCACGTAGTTCTTGTGCCATGGTTTTCAGCTCCATCAGGTCATTTAAGGACTTCTCTACATTTCTTATTCTAGTTAGCCATTCGTCTAATCTTTTTTCAAGGTTTTTAGCTTCTTTGCGCTGGGTTCCAACTTCATCCTTTAGCTCAGAGAAGTTTGATCGTCTGAAGTCTTCTTTTCTCAACTCGTCAAAGTCATTCTCCATCCAGCTTTGTTCCGTTGCTGGTGAGGAGCTGCGTTCCTCAGGAGAGGGAGAGGTGCTCTGATTTTTAGAATTTTCAGCTTCTATGCTCTGTTTTTTCCCCCAACTTTGTAGTTTTATCTATCTTTGGTCTTTGATGACAGTGATGTACAGATAGGGTTTTGGTGTGAATGTCCTTTCTGTTTGTTAGTTTTCCTTCTAACAGTCAGGACCCTCAGCTGCAGGTCTGTTGGAGTTTGCTGGAGGTCCACTCCAGATGCTGGTTGCCTGGATATCAGCAGCGGAGGCTGCAGAACAGCAAACATTGCTGAACAGCAAATGTTGCTACCTGATCATTCCTCTGGAAGCTTCATCTCAGAGGGGTTCCCAGCTGTGTGAGGTGTCAGTCTGCCCCTACTGGGTGTGCTTCCCAGTTAGGCTACTTGGGGGTTAGGGACCCACTTGAGGAGGCAGTCTGTTCATTCTCAGATCTCAAACTCCATGCTGGGAGAACCACTACTCTCTTCAAAGCTGTCAGGCAGGGACATTTAAGTCTGCAGAAGTTTCTGTTGCCTTTTGTTTGGCTATGCCCTGCCCCCAGAGATGCAGTCTACAGAGGCAGGCAAGCCTCCTTGAGCTGCAGTGGCCTCCACCCAATTTGAACTTCCAGGCTGCTTTGTTTCGTACTCCAGCCTCAGCAATGGCGGGCACCCCTCTGCCAACCTCGTTGCTGCCTTGCAGTTCAATCTCATACTGCTGTGCTAGCAATGAGCGAGGCTCTGTGGGCATGGGACCCTCCAAGCCCATCATGGGATGTAATCTCCTGGTGTGCCATTTGCTAAGACCATTGGAAAAGCACAGTATTAGGGTGGGAGTGACCCATTTTCCATGTGCTGTCTGTCACAGCTTCCCTTGGCTAGGAAAGGGAATTCCCTGACATCTTTGCTTCCCAGGTGAGGTGATGCCTTGCCCTGCTTTGGCTCATGCTCTATGGGCTGCACCCACTGTTCTGAACATGCTGTCTGACAAGCACCAGTGAGATGAATCCAGTACCTCAGTTGAAAATGCAGAAATTGCCAGTCTTCTGCATTGCTTACACTGGGAGCTATAGACTGCAGCTGTTCCTATTTGGTCATCTTAGAACCACCCCTCTCAAGACCTTTTACGTCTCATGGAGCAGTGAATGTTGGATTTGTGTACTTAACATGGGATGAAAAACCTCACAGCATGCACAAAGTGGACTTGAGCAATGATAGTTGAAAACTCTTCTATAGTCCTAAGCAAGCGTAGACGTAGGCTACTGTTGCTACTAGTAATTTCCTCTTTTATAAATGATGGTGAGAGAGTGTATTCAAGATAAAGAAGAGCAGCGTTATGATCCAGTGACAATCAAAATGGAAATATAGATATATGGATACAATCATGAAAAGGTTAGTATGAAAAGGCACCATTTTCATTGTTGCTATATCCAATGCATTCTGGATTTCCCTTTAAAATACAGTGCTTGGAAATAATTAAAAATAATATTTGCTTTTTAAAATGAAAATAATACTAACTTTGACTCTCTAAACTGAGATTCTGATGATTTGATGTACAATGTCATGATAATTTGAAATTACTTTAAGATACAAATTAATGTAGAGAGCAGAAAGTTGTATAAATTTATGGAAGGACACATAATCATATATATTACATGTTATATATTATGTTCAATATAACTAAAGGTTACAATTTTACACAAAGGTCCATACATAATAGGAAATATTTTAAATATTAAACTTTTATCTACTGTTTATGTTTTAAAGCTAAGAATATAGTAATTAAAAATTAAATTACATAAAACAAATACTAGGTCTCAAGTAATATAAAAATCAAACAGCAGTAATAGAAAAATTTATTACTGTGATATACTTGAATGTACAAAACTTAACCTTTTTAAAACCTACTATGGGGATACATAAGATAGAATATGTTTTTATTATTGCTTTTGATTGCTTAATGGCTAATGGTAATACTTCATTAATTCTAGTCTAGGATACAGAAAATGGCTTCCAAGATTGCTGTTCAAGTGAAATGTTAAGTGAAGAATTAGCTTTTGATGGCTATCTATAACGTAGAGAAAATGTATACATTTCTATTGCTTAGTTAAAATAATATATTGTAGCCACCATGAAGACCAAAATACAACTTCAAAATCAATCAATTTTTTTTTTAAAGTATGTTTGCAGTATATACTCTGAAATTGGATTTCTTAAATAGGAATGATAATCCCAAAAAAGGACAGCAATTGCATTTATTGATAATTAGTCACCATATAAATTGTCTATTTTAAAAAATACAAAGGTATATAGCCCCTTCACTTATTTTCTTTTTTTTGTAATTGTCCTTCTCACTATATTTTCCAAGAAAATATTACTGACAGGTCATGGCCTATCCAAACGTAAATTCTGCTTACATTAAAACTATAATCATGCTGTAGCCCCAGATAACATCACCAGAGAAATAATTTTCAGTTCTCATGAAAGTTTCTCACTAGGAGCATGAAAAGGCTGTTGGTCATAAAAAATTAGATTGTCTTCATTCAACTATCTATCCGTCTATTCATCCACTCATCTATTGTTTCATCAAACGTGTATCAAGCCCTTACTATATTTAAGGTAGCACAAAGGTCTTAGGAATATTATATCCTGTCTTTTAAGAGTTTACAGGGGTGTTCAATCTTTTGGCTTCCTTGCTCCACATTGGAAGAATTGTCTTAAGCCACACATAAAATACACTAATAGAATCTACTAATTTTTCTAAATGATTTGCTTTAACTACCACTAGTCAATTCATATATTTATGCAAATCTGGATTTGTTAAAGCTTAGGCAAATATACAAATGCGTATATATATATATATATATTTTTCCCAGCTGAAGAAAGACTTTCATTCTTGTTAATATCATATTATTAGCAATTTAGTTGGGAGAGAGGAGGATCATCTTCCTGACCTCTTGTTTTTCATGGAGGAAATTCAGCAATATTGACACATCTACCTCTTTTTTCACTCTCATTGTCTCCTTCCAATGGTAGAAGTGACTTTTCAGATTGATGAGTTTGGTAAAAGAAATGGAGCATGATCCACTGAATCTCTATCGTGTATTTTTCACATTTACCTGCTCACAAAAAGCATGTGTTGTAACCTGCTCTCTGACATGGGACAGATTCTGGACCTGTTGGAGCCTGAGGTTGTCCTACTATGCTGTGATTGGGTACATAATAAGTATTTTACAATGCTTTGTCAATGGAGTGGGCTTCAATTATGTTCATTGTTTTGTTGGAGCAATACAAAATCTAACATATCAAGAATTAGAAAATCTACGTTCCAGGTCTTTACTTGTCAATTTTTGAGCAAGCCGTATACCCAATTATTCGACTCAAGTTTTTTAGTCTCTCTTTGTGTGAACAGTTTGAAGAAATATGTTTAAACATGTAGTACTTATATATACTATTATCTCAATTTTTAATGTGTATTTTAAAAATATATGATATGGTTTGGCAGTGTCCCCATCCAAATCTCATCTTGAATTGTAGTTCCCATAATTCCCACATGTCATGGGGGAGACCCGGTGGGAGGTAATTGAATCATGGGGACGGTTACCCTCAAGATGTTCTTGTGATAGTGAGTGAGTTCTCACGAAATTCGGTGGTTTTATAAGGGGCTATCCCCACTTTGCTCTGTACTGCTATCTCCTTCCTCCATGTGAAGAAAAGCGTGTTTGCCTCCCATTCCACCAAGATCGTAAGGTTCCTCAGGCCTCTCCAGCCATGCTGTACTGTGAGTCAATTAAACTTCTTTCCTTTATAAATTACCTGTCTTGGGTATTTCTTTATTAGCAGCATGAGAATGGACTAATACAATATACTAAGATTTAATAAGGGGAATGTGATAGATAATTCACAGGAATTGTTCAACATAATCCTCACAACTTGCATATGGCCTTTTTATAGTTTGCATATGGCCATTTCTATTTTTTCTGCTTATTTGTTAATTTATTTGACTTGATTTAGAAATAGTTACAGCTTCTTAGAAAAATTACAAATATAGGACAATTTGATTTTTTTCCCAAACTGCTTCAGATTAAGTTGCCAATATAATGATCCAAACACTTCAGTGTGTATTTCCTACAAGGACATTTTCTCATGTCACAGCTATATGACTAACGAAGCTAGCTATAGTACCATCTAGTTCTGAAAGGCCATTCAAGTTTTGCTAGTTTAGATGCATGCTTTGCATTGAGATGTCATGTCTTTTACATCTCCTTCTATTTGGAATGGTTCGTTAGTCTTCCTTTGAATTCGTTAGTATTTCCTTGAATAGTCCTCTGGAAATACAGACAACATTGAAAATTATAGTTATTTGTAGAATGTCCCTCAATTTAGACTTATCTGATGCCTACAAATGGTTAGGTTCAAATGATGTGTCTTTGGCAGGAACATGACCTTTGTGATAATGTCGTCATCTCCTTGCATCGTATCAGGTGGCATAGGATTTTGAATTGGTATATAATTAATCAGTTATCTTTAATTGCTTTATTAAGGTACTGTCTGCCATGATTCACCACAGAAAATATTTGTATTCTCTTTGGAAGTTAATAAATATTTGGTGGCAAAGTGCTTTAAAGTTATATAAATATCAAATTTTAAATCAGTAATTTATTTAAATGAATAAGGACTCTGGGTTCCTATTTTAATCAATTGGTTATGACCTAATTTAATTATTATTTTAAAAAATGCTTGTGTTTTGCTAGATTTGGCCAGTAAAAAGCCCCTTCTAGTTGAACTCTGTGTCCTTTCAACATGTTTACAACTTTCTTTGAGTATTTCATTACTTCCTGGCTCAATAACATGTTCCTAGATAGCTCAGACTACTCTTGCCCCAGCTCTTAAATCAATCTTTTCTCCAAAGAACCATGGTTTATTTTAGTGGAAAATATTTGGAAAATTTCATGGTTTGTGGGTTACTGCTGGTCCCCAATACTCTCAATGGATAAAGGTACAGGATATATGTAAATATACACAAAACAAATTCATAAACATATGCATACATTTAAATCTATATTCATTTTCAAAATTGCCTTTATATTGAAATCTATAAGTTCACATTAATACCTTCACTCAGATCTGACACCAACTGTTCATTATAGTTTTCAATATTTGTAAATTTAATTATTTCTGAGACTCCTCCAAAGAAAGAAAATTGTCTCCTTTTATCCCTAATATATTTACATAATATATTACTTAGTGCATTTGCTTAATTCCCCTGCAGGTATTCAAATCTTCCATTGCCGCTACTCTTCCAAGCAAGACTGCTCTTAACTCCCTGTCTGGATGCCAACAGCTTATTAATGTGACACCCTGCTTTTTCTATGCTCTTCTCATTCTGAGTCCTGGCTGCCCTCCTGCTTGCCCCTCTTGGGCACCTTATTTATTTATTTATTTATTTATTTATTTATTTATTTATTTGAGACAGAGTCTTGCTCTATCTTCAGGCTGGAGTGTCTTGCCTCACTACGACCTCGGCTCACTGAAACCTCTGCCTCCCGGATTCAAGTGATTCTCCTGTCTCAGCCTCCTGAGTAGCTGGGATTTCAGGCGCAGGCCACTACGCCTGGCTAATTTTTGTATTTTTAGTAGAGACAGGGTTTCACCATGTTGGCCAGAATGGTCTCGATCTCTTGACCTTGTGATCCGCCCGCCTTGGCCTCCCAAAGTGTTGGGATTACAGGCATGAGCTACCACGCCCAGCCTTGGGCACCTTCTTTATTATGCTCAGATTCCAGTCTGGGTGGCTTTTACCATCTCATTACACGCTTTGATAACCTGTACTGGGCCACTCTGCTTATAGTCTCTAGTCTCTCCTCATCCACATTCTCTCCTCAGTCTCCTCCAATAGCCACACACACACACTTTCACTGAGTGCGAGCATTAGCTGTTACTATTATTATTATTATTTCAACCAGATGAGTGGAGGTGCCTATACTGAACCATACATTTCCCTTGCCCTGCGGCTTAGGTGCTTACTACTTATATTAACTCCAACTGATCTTGACTAGATAATATCATCAGATTGTTCTCTATTTTCTAAAATCCTTAACTAATTGTCCTTAATTTCTTAACCCTTCAATATTCTATCGGAAATAACATATTAAACATTTTTGTTCAGAATTAATTATTGAGCTCCGCTTTGCCCTGTTCACCATTCATTCATTCCACATGTATTTATCCAGTGCCAGCTGTGTCCTGGTCACTACTTAAGGTACTATAAATACAACTGTAAGCAGGATCAGCATTTCCTGAGTTCTCATTGCATTTACATTTAGGTGGATTGGCAGATAATAAACAAATATATACAAAAATTTTTCATATGGTAATAATGTAACATAAATAAAGAATGGTAAAAACTCCTGTTCTTGAAGTCTTCAGAGTTTGAAGCTGCCTGGTGAATTTACACCTTACCTAATTGATTACATGTTTGATAAAAGCACTCTTGGTTTACTCTTTCTGTCCAAACTTAGATTATTACTCTCATGCCTGGGGGGATTCAATGTTGGTAGTACATATTATGGGTCTTGATTACTTTTAATTTTTATATAATAATTTCCTCATTGCTCATAGTGACATGAATATTGATGTTGGATAAAAGAGGACTGCTTTTGTGACTCAATTTTATTGATATTTTTACTTTCAAAAATATTTCTTTATATTTTAGATATGCCTCCGGAAGACAGCATATAGATTGGTTTTAGCTTGTTATCCAAACCTCGTCTATATTTGAAGCATTATTTAATGTAATTCTAATATTTTGAAGATTAAGTCTAACATCTTACTCATGCCTCTTGATTTTCTAGTGTTTATGTTTCTTTTTCTCTCTTTCTTAAACTTTTCTTTTAAATGTTTTGAAAATTATTGAGTTTGCTCTCTTCCAATATGATACACAGACAACCATAAACTCTCCTTTCTCCCTGCTCCTGGCATTTGTGTATCAAATCTGTCAAAATTTGATACCAGAATATATAGCTATTGATTTACACATTATTATTTATATAGAATTACCAACACATTTTACATTTTGGTGTTTCTAAAATTTGCATTTCCAAAATTTCACTTAGGATGTGTGTGAGCACACACATATATGCATACACACTCACACACACACACACATACACATACACTTTTAATTATTGTAGCTACAAAGTAGTTGTGTATATTTATGGGATACTTTTTTTGTTTGTTTGTTTGTTTGTTTGTTTTTTGAGACGAAGTTTCACTCTTGGTGCCCAGGCTGGAGTGCAATGGCACAATCTCGGCTCACCGCAACCTCCGCCTCCTGGTTTCAAGTGATTCTCCTGCCTCAGCCTCCCAAGTAGCTGGGATTACAGGCATGCACCACCACGCCCTGCTAATTTTGTATTTTTAGTAGAGAGGGGGTTTCTCCATGTTGGTCAGGCTGGTCTAGATTCCTGACCTCAGGTGATCGGCCCACCTCAGCCTCCCAAAGTGCTGTGATTACAGGCGTGAACCACCGTGCCCGGCCAGTATATTTTGATACAGGCATAAAATGCATAATAATTCCATCAGGACCAATGGGATATCTATCATATCAAACATTGATCCTTCATGCTGCAAACAATCCAATTGTAATATTTTAGTGATTTTAAAATGAATAATCAAATTAGTTTTGACTATAGTCACCCTGTTGTGCTATAAAATAATAGGTCTTCTTCATTGTTTCTAAATATGTTTTTGTACACATTAGCAGTCTCCACTTCCCTTCTGCCTCCTGCAGCACCATTCCCAGACTTTGATAACCTCCCTATTCTCTGTCTCCATCAGTTCAACTGTTTTGAACTCATTTGAGTGAGAACGTGTGATCATATGATGTTTGTCCTTTTCTGCCTTTCTTATTTCACTTAAAATAAAACATCGAATTTTGTCCATGTCATTGCAAAAGACAGGACTTCATGATTTTTTAATCACTGAATAGTACTCCATTGTGTATAAGTACTATATTTTCTTTATCTATTTATCTGTTGAGGGACAGTTAGGTTGCTTCCAAATCCTGGCTATTCTGAACACTGCTGCAACAAGCATGGGAGTGCAGACATCTCTTTGATATGCTGATTTGCTTTTTTAGCGGGTATATGCCTAGTAGTGGAATTACTGGATCCTATGGCAGCTCTATTTTTAGTCTTGTGAGTAATCTCCAAACTATTCTTCATAGCGGTTGTATGAATTTACATTCCCACCAACAGTATGCAAGAATTTCCTTTTCTCTACATCCTCTCCAATATTTGTTATTGCTTGAATTTTGTATACATGCCATTTTAACTGGAATGTGATGATATCTTACTGCAGTTTCGGTTTGCATTTCACTGATGGTCAATTATGTTAGGCACCTTTTCATATGCCTGTTTGACATTTGTATCTCTTCTTCTGAGAAATGCCTGTTAAGATGTTCTGTCCGGTTTTAAATCAGATTATTAGATATATTTCCCATAGAGTTGTTTGAGCTCCTTATATATTCTGTTTTCTTGTCCCTTGTCAGATGGGTAATTTTCAAATATTTTCTCCCATTCTGTGGGTTGTTTCTTCACCTTCTTGATTGTGTCCTTTGCTTTGCAGAAGCTTTTTAACTTGATATGATTCTATTTGTCCAGTTTTGCTTTAGTTGCTTGTGTTTGTGTGGTATTACTAAAAAACCTTTGCCCAGTCGAATGTCCTGGACACTTACCCCAAGTTTTCTTGTCGTAGTTTCATAGTTTTCAGCCCTAGATTTAAGTCTTTAATCCATTTTTATTTGACTATTGCATATGGTGACAGACAGGGGTCTAGTTTCATTCATCGGCATGTGGATATCCAGTTCTCCCAGCACCATTTATTGAAGAGACCATTCTTTCCTCAATGTATGTTCTTGATACCTTTGTCAAAAATGAAGTTACTGTAGGTGTGTGGATTTGTTTTTGGATCCTCTATTCTGTTCCATTGTTTATTTGTCTGTATGCCAGTACCATGGTGTTTTGGTTACTATAGCTCTGCAGTATAATTTGAAGTTAGGTAATGTGATCCTTCTTTTCGCTTAGGGTAGTTTTGGATATTCTGGGTCTTTTGTGGTTCTATATTCATGTTAGGACTATTTTTTTCTATTTCTGTGAAGAATGTCATTGGTATTTAATAGGCATTTCTTTCAACTTGTAGATTGTTTAGGTTAGTATGGACATTTTAACAATATTGATTCTTCCAATTAATGAACATGGAATATCTTTTCATTTTGTTATGTCTTCTTCAATTTCTTGCATCAATGTTATACAGTTTTCATTGTAGAGATCATTCACTCTTCTTTGGTTAGGTAAATTCTTAGATATTTTATTTTATTGTAGCTATTGTAAATGAGATTACTTTCTGGAATTCTTTTTCAGATTTGTTAGCTATTGGCTTGTAGAAATGCTACTGATTTTTATATGTTGATTTTGAATCCTGCAACTTTACTGAATTTATCGATTCTAATAGTTTTGTTGGTGGAGTCATTAGGTTTTTCCAAATATAAAATTATCCCTTTTGCAGACAAGGATACTTTGACTTTTTTCTTTCCAATTTGGATGCCCTTTACTTCTTTCTCTTGTCTGAACACTCTAACTAGAATTTCCAGTACTACTCTGAATAACAGTGGAGAAAGTGGGCATTCTTGTGATCCTGATCTTGAGGAAAGTCTTTCAGTATGATACTAGCTATGAGTATGGCATGCATGGCTTTTATTATGTTGAGGTACATTCCTTTTATAATGAAGCCAGTTTATTGAGGGTTTTATCATAAAGGAATGTTGAATTTTATTAAATGCTTTTTCAACATCAGTTGAAATGATCATGTGTTTTTTATCCATTCAGTTGTTACAATGTGTCACATGACTTTATTTGCATATGTTGTGCATTCCTTGAATCCCTGGGATAAATCAAACTTATTCATGACAACTGATCTTTTAAATGTGTTGTTGAATTTGGTTTGCTAGTATTTCTTTTTTGTTTTTGTTTTTGTTTTGAGATGGCGTCTTGCTCTGTCACCCAGGCTGGAGTGCAGTGGTGAGATCTCTGCTCACTGCAAGCTCCACCTCCTGGGTTCACGCCATTCTCCTGCCTCAGCCTCCCGAGTAGCTGGGACTATAGGGGCCCGCCACTACGCCTGGCTAATTTTTTGTATTTTTAGTAGAGACGAGGGTTTTACCATGTTAGCCAGGATGGTCTCAATCTCCTGACCTAATGGTTC
Source organism: Papio anubis (assembly GCF_008728515.1). Lineage (NCBI taxonomy): Eukaryota > Metazoa > Chordata > Mammalia > Primates > Cercopithecidae > Papio > Papio anubis. The sequence goes on along the minus strand of NC_044976.1, from coordinate 104,782,623 downwards.
ACCCACCTTGGCCTCCCAAACTGCTGAGATTACAGGAGTGAGCCACTGTGCCCAGCTGGTTTGCTAGTATTTTTACATCAACATTGATCAGAGATAACGGCCTGTGGTTTTCTTTTTCTTTCTTTCTTTTTTTTTGATGTGTCTCTCTGTTTTTGGTATCAGGGTAATGCTGGCCTTGTAAAATGAGTTTGGAAGCACTCCCTCCTCCTCCATTTTTTTTTTTTTTGAAACAGTGTGAGTAGGACTGGTTTTAGTTCTTCTTTAAATGTCTGGTAGAATTCAGCAATGAAGCCATTGTGTCTTGAGTCTTTTCTTTGCTGGGAGATTTTATTTATATGGATCTTCTCTCATTTTTTCTTAATTAGTCTAGCTATAGGTTTGTAAATACTGTTTTCCTTTTCAAAACACATTTTTTGTTTGTTAATCTTTTGTATTGTTTTCTTCATTTCAAATTCATTTATATCTGCTCTGATCTTTATTATTTCTTTTCTCCTACTAATTTTGTGTTTTGATTACTCTCATTTTCTAATTCTTTTAGATGCAACATTAGGTTGTTTATTTAAAGTTTTTCTTCTTTTCTGGTATAGTCGCTTATAGCTATAAACTTCCCTCTTCGTAATGCTTTTACTGTGTCCCATAGGTTTTGGTATGTTGTGTTTCCATTATCATTTGTTTCAAGAAAATTTTTGTTTCCTTATTAATTTCTTTTATTGACCCACTAGTTATTCGGGAGCATATTGTTTAATTTCCATGTGTCCAGTAGTTTCCAAAATTATCCCTGTTATTGATTTGCAGTTTTATTCCATTGTGGCCAGAGATGTTTGATATAACTTCAATTAAAAAAATATTAAAACTTGTTTCATGATGTAACATAAAGTCTATCCAGGAGCATGATCTGTGTGTTGATTGAAAGAATGTGTATTCTGTAGCCATTGGATGAAGTGTTCTGTAATATCTATTAGATTCATTTGGCCTATACTGCAGATTCAGTCTGATGTTTCTTTGTTGATTTTCTGTCTGGAAGATCTTTGAAATGCTGAAAGTGTGGTGTGCAAGTCTCTAGCTATTACTAGATTATTTTGAGGTCTGTCTCTTCTTTTAGCTCTAATAATACTTGCATTATATGTCCAGGTGCTCCAGTGTTGGGTGCATGTATGTTAACAATTGTTATCTCTTTTTGTTAAATTGTCCCCATTATTATTATGTAATGACTTTTTGTCTCTTGTAGTTTTTGTCTTGAAATCTATTTTGTCTGATGTAAGTATAGCTATTCCTACTTGTTTTTTTTTGTTTGTTTGTTTGTTTGTTTCAATTGGCATGGAATATCTTTTTTTAATCACTTTATTTTCAGTCTATGCATGTCTTTATAGGTGAACTATGTTTCCTGTACACAACAAATCATTGGGTCTTGTGTTTGTTTTTTCTCCATTCAGCCATTCTATGACTTTTGATTGGAGGATTTAGTCCATTTACATTCAGTGTTATAATTAATAAGGAGTTACTTCTGCCATTTTCTTATTTGTTTTCTGGTTGTTTTGTAGTCTTATCGTCTGTCTTTTTTTTCTTCCTGTCTTATTTTTATTGAAGGTGATTTTCTTTGGTTGCATGCTTTAGTTTCTTGCTTTTTATTTTTTATGTATTCATTGCATATTTTTGGATTTGAGGTTACCATGAAGCTTGTAGATACTATCATAATACCCATTATTATTAGTAGTATTGAATATTTAGAGAAAATTAAAATTAATATGTATGCGTGTTTTAAGTTCCAGGGTAATATGCAGGATTTGTAGGTTTGTTACATGGGTAAGTGTGTGCCATGGTGGTTTGCTGCACCTATCAACCCATCACCTAGGTATTAAGTCCAGCATGCATTACCTATTTTTCCTGATGCTCTCCCTGCCCCCACTTCCCACCCCACAGGCCCCAGTATGTGTTGTTCCCCTCCCCATGCCCATCCATGGGTTCTCATTGTTCAGCTCCCACTTATAAACGAGAGCAAGTGGTGCTTTGTTTTTCATTCCTCTGTTAGTTTGCTGAGGATAGTGACTTCCAGCTCCATCCATGGTCCTGCAAAATACATGATTTCCTTCCTTTTCATGACTGCATAGTATTCCAATACTACCCATTATTTTAAGCTGATAATAACACTCTTTTACATAAAAACTAATAAAAACTCTATATCTCAACATAATCCTTCCACTTTTTAAATTTTAGTAGTTTCTATTCATACCTTACTGCACTGTCTGTGTCTTGAATAGGTTAAATAGTTAACCTGCACATTACCCTGGAACCTAAACACACAGACACACACACACACACACACACACACAGACACACACAGACACACTTTAATTTTAACTTTCTCCAAATCTCCAATAATAATAATAATAATAATAATAATAATAATAATAATGGGTATTAAGATAGTATTTGCAAACCTCATGGTAACCTCAAATCCAAAAATATACAATGAATACACAAAAAATCATAAATAGTTAAAACTTTTGTTTGATCTACCATTTAGTCATTCTACTTAAGATAAGAACAGTTTGTACTCCACAGTTACAGCGTTTTAGTATTGTATTTTATTCTGTGTACTTACTATTACCAGTAAGTTTTGTACCTTTGAATGATTTCTTATTCCTTATTAATATCCTTTTATTTTCTGACTGAAGAATCTAGTATTTCTTGTAGGACAGGTCTGATGTTGATGAAATCCCTTAACTTTTTTTTTTTTTTTTTTTGGTCTGGGAAACTATTTCTTCTTCATGTTTGTAGAATATTTTCACTGGCTGTGCTATTTTATGGTAATTTTTTTTCTTTACTTTAAATACGTCATGCCACTCTCCCCTGGTCTTTAAGATTTCCCCTGAAAAGTCTGCCCTTAGTCATATTGGAGCTAAATTTTATGTTATTTGTTTCTTTTCTCTTGCTGATTTTAGCATCCTTTCTTTATCCTTGATCTCTGAGAGTTCGATTATTAAACCTCATGCAGTAGTCTTCTCTTGGGTTAAATCTACTCATTTTTCTATAGCCTTTTTGTACTTGGATATTGATATATTTCTCTGAGTTTGGGGAATTTGTGTGTTACTATCCCTTTGAAGAAACTTTCTACCCCTATCTCTTTCTCTACCTCCTCTTCAAGGCCAATAACTCTTGGATTTGTCCTTTTGGAGCTATTTTCTAGATCCCATAGGGGTGCTTCATTGTTTTTTATTCTTTTTTCTTTTGTCTGCTTGACCCGTGCATTTTCAAATAGCCTGTCTTCAAGCCCACTAATTCCTTCTTTTGCTTGATCAATTCTGCTATTAAAATCTCTAATGCATTCTTCAATATATCAATTACTTTTCAAAGCCAGAATTTATGCTCAATTTTTTTAGTAATTCCCATGTCTTTGTTGAATTTATCTGATCAAATTTCGAATTCCTTCTCTGTGTTGAGTTTATGTTTCCTCAAAACAGCTATTTTTAATTCTGTCTCTGAAAGGTCACCAATTTCTGTTTGTCTAGGATTGGTCTCTGGTGACTTATTTGATGAGGTCGTGCTTTCCTGGATGGTCTTGATGCTTGTGGATGTTCATCTGGGACCAGGCATTGAAGAGTTAGGTATTTATTGTAGTCTTTGCCATCTGGCTTGTTTGTACCCCTCCTTCTTGGGAAGGCTTTTCAGGTATTCAAAATAATTTAAGTGATGCAGTCTAAGCCATATCTGCATTAGGGAGCACCCCAAGCCTGGTAACACTGTGTTTCTTGTAGAATCCTAGAAGGATACCTTTACTGTTTTTGATAAGATTTAGAAGAATTATCTCAATTATTATACAAAGAATCATGTTCTCTTCTCTTACCCTGTCCCAAACAATTGAAGTCTCTATCTGTTCTGAGCCTCCTGGAAGTGGGGGTGGGATGACAAACACACCCCTGTGGCCAACACCACTGGAAGTGTGATGGATCAGATCTGAAGCCAGCAAAGCACTTGCTGCCACCCAGTGCTCACTTTAACCCCTACCTGGTTACCACTTATGTTTTCACAAAGCCCTGGGGCTCTACAATTAGTGGGTGGCAAAACCAGCCACACTTGTGTCCTTCCCTTCAGGGTGGTGAGTTCTCTAAGGCTTTGGGTGGGTCCAGAGGTGCCACTTGGGAGACAGGGACTAGAGAAAAAATCTTAGAAGTCTACCTTGTGTTCCATTGTACTGTGGCTGAACTGGCACTCAAGCCATCAGACAGTCATTCCTCCTCTTTCCTCTCTTTTTAATGTCAGAGGAGCCTCACTCCATGAACACCACCATCACAGGCATATGAGGAGTACTCCCAGGCTATTGCAGATGTTCTCTTCAGGCTCAAGAGACCTTCATTCAGTAGTGGTGAATGCTGTCTGACCTAGGACTCATGCTTCAGGGCAGTAGGCTCCCCTGTGGACCAGGGCTAGTCCAGAAATGCTGTATAAGGGCCAAGGCCTGGAATTGAGGACCTCAAGAGCCCACTAGGTGATTAACTCCTCTGTGGCTGAGCTGATACCTAAGGTGCAAGACAAAGTTCCCTTTACTTTTCCCTCTGCTTCTCTCAAGCAGAAAGAACTTCTTCCCATAGCTACCTAAGCTGGGAATGTGCTGAGTCTCACCTGAAGCCACCAAGTCTTTGAGCCTCACGCAAGGTCCATAGCATACTACCTGGGTAGTATTCAAGGCCCAACATCTCTTTAGTAAGAAGCTGATGAATCTTGTCAGGACTTTCCCTTCAAGGTAGTATGTTTCCTTCTGGCCCTAGGTGAGTCTATAATTTTTTTCATGGAGCTAGGGCTTGGAATAGGGCCTTCATGATTCTGAGTGCTGTCCTATCTTCCTGTGCCTGAGCTGGTATCCAAGATGCCAGATAAAGTCCTCTCTACCTTTCCCTTTCTTCTTCTCAAGTGAAAGGAAGGAGTGTCTTTTGGGGCTATGAGCTGTGTAACCTGGGGTTGGAGGAAGGGTGGTACAAGCACTTCCTTAGCCACCATGGTTGTTGTCTTAGTAGGTTGTGTGCCTTCCACGTCCATTGGCTCTGAGACTAGCTAAGCATTAGGACTTGCCTAGTAGCTGCCGTCCTTATAGCCTAGACTGCCTTTCAAGTTTATGTGCAGGCCCAGGGCGCTTTAGCCCACATTGTTGATGCTTGCCAGAACTCAAGTTCTGATGGGTAAGATGGGTAATTTCCTTCTGACTAGGGCCGGTTTAATGTGAGTGAGCATCAGCTGAATTCTGCCTTGTTTTGTTTTTTTTCTGTAATGGAGCAGCACTGAATTTTATGCAATGTCTCACAATTGCTGAGCTCTCCCTATCCTAAGTGCACAGATTCTCTCTTCATGTCATGTGGCTGCTGCTTGGTGCTGGGGAATGGGTTGCATTGACTATTCAAGACTGTCTTCCGTACCTTCCTCAGTGCCTCTTTCAGTGATATGAAGTTAAAACCAGGCACTGTGCATGCTCACCTGATTTTTGCGTCTTATAAAGGTGCTTTGTGTGTGTACGCAGCTGTTAAATTGGCTTCCTTGTGGGATTGCGGGATGATTTGTTGAGCCTTCTCTTTAGTCCTCTTGCTCTGCAACTCTGGAATTCTTTTTAAGCCTCACCCTGCCTTTTATTTATACATCCTGGCAGGCTAGCAAGAAGGCTGTAAGTTTGCCTCTTCCTTTAGTACTGGCAGAAAATTTAAGTTTCTCATGTGTGAAAGTTGTTGTCTAGTTACAACCCCTAGCCATTCTAATGGAGTAAGTGTACTCACCTTGGTTTTGCCTCAGCCAACAGTTTGCTCTCACTCATCTATTCCCATAAGCCCTTTGTATGAATAATACACTTTCTCATAAACTCTCTAGGTGTATTACATGTCACCAGACTCCACATCTGAACTGAATTTTGGGTGGAAATCCATTTTGCTTTTTTAGGGGGAAGTGGGTATAAAACAATTGCTTCTGGAAAGTTTTCAGCAAGTTTTTCCTTAAAAATGGTCTTTGCTTTTCCTTCTCTCCTAAACTTTAATAGAATAGCTTTTGGGAGAGTATAATTATTCTCTATCCAGTGTTTTCCATTTAGATAGAGCTCTGAGGTATTAATTGATGTCAACACTTAGGGACAAACGCTCATCTAGGGCTACAAAGAGATTCTATCATTTTAATAAAATTTCAAATCTACTTCTTAAAAATTATTAAAATACATTGAACATTTAAATCCTTACTGCACTTTGAATTTCAAACAGCCCATATAATAACTCCTATAGTATCAGCACAAAAGAAACACTCTCATAATTATAGCAATCAAAACATTCTATTTGACAGTAACAAAAGTATTGTTTAAAAAATAGTTTAGAATCTTCATACCTATGAAAGTGAACTTCCAAATCCATTTCATGACAAAGGGCAGATTTCTACCTTGCTTCCTCTAGTATCCCCTTTTTTGCCAAGGTCAAGTTGTCTCTTTGAAAGAAATTTTTCTCTATCTTTTTTGATGGTGCACTTCTGAAACTGTTTCCGACCAACTGACTCTCCTACTCCATTTGGAGCCCTTACACCTATGTCATCAGTAAGAAAATAAAGCTGTCAAAGGGGAATCTCCACCAACTGACGTACCAGCTTCCACTTTTGCTCATATCTCCTGCATGAGGCTTCCTTCTGTGCTGTGGGATCCTTGTCCTCCATTAGGAAGGACTTGCCTCCTTCTTTTACCTGTTTTCTCTTCTTCATTCTAAATATTTCCATCTCTGTTAGATAATTTCTATCAACACACAAGCACATTTTCTTATCTCCTCTATTGAACAAAAGAAAACAAAAGGAAAGACATCTTCCTTGACCCAATTACTTTTCTAGCCTATATGTGTATTCACTGCTCTTAACAGTGAAGCTTTGCAAATGCATTGCATTCGCTGGGTTCATTATACTCTTCAACCCACTTCAATTAGGTTAGAACCACTCTTGTAAAAATTTCCAATTGTACTTATGATGTAAAATACAATGCATGTCTTTCTGTTGCTTGACTTCAACTGCCTTTAACACAGTTCTCCATCCTATATGAGTGACACTGCTCTCATGGCTTTCCAGACTTGGTACTTCCCTACCTTTCCAACCTCAAGTCACCTCTAAATTCAGAATATTTTAGGCTCAGCCATTTCTTACCTTTAAATTATATCAGTATGTAGATGACTTCAAAACTTGCTCTCTACCTAAATCCTCTCCACTGGTCTTCAGATTTGTATCAAATTGTCTACCTGAATTTTCTTTTCTTTCTTTTCTTTTTTCTTTCTTTCTTTCTTTTTTTTTTTTTTTTTTTGAGACAGAGTCTTACACTGTCACCCAGGCTAGAGTGCAGTGACATGATCTTGGCTCACTGCAACCTCTGCCTCCTGGGTTCAAGTGATTCTCCTTCCTCAGCCTCCTGAGTAGCAGGGACTATAGGCATACACCACCATGCTCAGCTAATTTTTGTATTTTTAATAGAGACAGAGTTTCACAATGTTGGCCAAGATGGTCTCGATCTCTTGACCTTGTGATCCGCCTGCCTCATCCTCCCAAAGTGCTGGGATTACATGCCTGAGCCACCGGCACCCTGCCGTCTACCTGAAATTTGTACTTGGACACTTTATAGGTGTTTCACTCTTATTAGACCTCGTAGTGGGCAGAATAATGGTCCCCACAAAGAAGTCCATCTAATCCTTATACCTGTAACCATATCACTTTAGATGGCAAAAGAGACTTGAAAGTATGCTTAAATTAAGATCCTGAAATTGGAGATTATCCTGGATTATCTAAGTGAGCCCAAAGTAATCATAAGCATGTTTATAAGAGGAGGGAATAAGCGTCAAAGTCAGAGAATGTGATGTGATGCTGGAAGATTATTTTCATCTTTTAGATATTTTCTTCCAATTCACTAGCTTTGTTTCGGCCTGTGGCTTATCTGTTACTAAATAGGTAATAATGGTTTTGTTTTGTTTGATTTGTTTTGCTTTATTTCACTTATAGAATTTTATTCTATTTATTATTTTATAATCCTCAGGCACAATCATCAATATACTCTTTTATCTACTTGAATACAGTAAGCATATAAATGTGTCTGTATCTGAAGTCTGTTAATTTATTTTTATTGTTTATTTTTTCTTCTGATTTCTGGTTCTTGTTCTCTGTGGATATGTTTTTGACTTTGATTTTCTTATTATTTTACAGTAAATATTTGCAAAATTGTTTGTAGAATAATTTGAGAGGATTTATATATGTTCCTGCCAGGCACATGACAGCAATAGGAATCTGGGATCACTTGGATGTAATTTCAGTAGTTGAGCTCTGGAGAGGCAGAGATTCAGCTAATGCAAAGGATTATCTAGTTTGATTTGCTTATATTCTGAGAATGTCTCTTTCATGATTCAATCTGAAAAAGAGGAATTTAACAGACTCTTATCTTCTCAGTTCTGGATTCCAGTGTTTCTCCTCCCAGCTACTTTTGGCTGTCAAAAGGACTCTTTCATTCATCCTCTAAGCCACCCAGTGTCAGCAAAAAAAAAAAAAGAGCTCCAACACTAATACTGGACAGGGCTGCTTGGACTTCTCCTCTACTGGTATCTGACCTATTTATTTTTCATTATCATTGTAGTTGTCTGAGACATTCACACAGATATTTTGTTCAAGTTGTCTTAACTGGAAAGGTAAGAAAATGTTATCTAGTCTACCATGATTAAAAGCAGAATCCATTTTAATGTTCTTAAAATAATTTAATTGATATTTAAATTTTACTACATTCTAAAAAATGACAAGACAATTGAAATGATTTTTGAAGAGTGATTTAAAAATTAACTTTGGGGAAAATGCATCACATATATATTTTTGAATTGGTTCAAAATAGATATGTTCCAAATATAGTCAAATGTCTGTCTTCAGTGAAACCAATAGGTAAAGCAGAAAACAAACTAAATGAAACAGTTTAACGTAACGAACAAAAATAGTAAGGGTAAATGGTGAAGGAAAGAATCATGCGGGCCTTGGAACATGAGAATTGTATCTGAGGATAGATTTCTTCTAGGCACCAATTAATAATGGTCAAGAACATATTAAAACCTCAAGTTGGCCTGAATGTTAGCAAAAGTAGTTAATGTATGGGTATCTTGTAAGAACAATAAGCGGAAGAGAAGAGTAGGTAGAATAGTGTTGCCTTCTGGCACTGGATTGTTCTAAAGCTAATTGGTTCAAGTCTAGTTACAGTGGAGCTCAGATAATACACAGAAGCATAGTAAAAAGAATCTCCCTCAAGAAACAGAAAAGCTAGCAAAATCTAGGGAAGAATATGTTCCTCCAACTTGCAGACTAGAGAAATAAGCTGCAATCAAATCATGAATTGGGAAGGAAAAACAAGTGTAGGTATAAGAAAAATATTTGGTGAAGAAAGGAGAACAGTAAATTTTGCAAAATAAGCAGATCACTGAGGAGATGGCCCCAACTTCCTGCATAGAAGATCTAAAAGTTGCATGACTACTGTTACTTCCTACTTACATGTTTGGATAGTTTTGTGACTTTCAGGATTTGTTAGGATTGGCTCAGGCTCTGGAGGTCCTATGTTGGCAGACGACAATCTTCTTAACTGCAGGTGAGCAAACTAGGTAGCTAGGAAATGCTGTATCTCCTTACTCCATAAACAAGCAAAAATCTCAAGACTATAGCTGTTTATTTTAGAGCATGAGGTTCATCCTTCTACTTAATTTCTTTTTACTGTTTTAAAATTGTGTTTATATTTTTCAATATATATTTCATCTTAATATTTGATGAATTATGTATGATAAATTCTTTCTGTGATATCAGGATACCAGATATTGAATCTAAGCTAAATTAAATTTAAAATAATTAATGAGGAAATGGCATCAAAAACTTCAAAAAGAGAATAAACACGTCAAAAATGAATTTATTTTGATCTCATAAGGGAAATAGCCCATATCTTTTTCTTTTAAAATGTCTACTGAAAGATTTATAACTAATAGATTTGAAATGCAAGTCTGAGTCATGTGACTCCCTACTCACATGACAGTGGAGTAGAATGACTATTAATGGTCAGTTTCATTAGAAAAGATAAAACTCACACAACCTTATGACAGAAATAGTTACTTCTCCTTATAGCTATGCCATATAAAATAAACCTCCACTGTCATTTCACAATGAAAAGTGAATTTAGTATCTTCACATTTGTTAGGTGCAAGTTTGTATCTAGTACTTGCTTCCATGTATTAAGACTCCCCAGACTGTTTTTAATTCTTTTTGATTCAAGTCCTTAATCACTAAGTTTCCCAGACCCTTACATCCAGTTCACCCACTGTTTGAAAACATAAGTCATGTAAAAGTCTCTTAAATTAGATATACTTTTCATCAAGTTGTTTTGAAAATATTCATCTCCAGTGGCACCTTGTTTAGTGAGCATCTTATAAATCAAATATTTTTGCTTTCTCCTTTGACCTAAGGATACAAAACCAGGTCTGTTATTTAAAGACTGAGCTATTTAGTGGAGGCAAAGGGGAGAAATCAAATTTGTTTTTATATTAAAGCTTTCTGATTAACTTACCCCCCAACTCCCCTGAGATTTATTTTTCCTTCAAGTTCCCTGTAACTTGGGATTAACTTCTATTAATTTGGATCTGTAAATAGTGGTATGAAATAGCAACTAACATTTCTTGAAAATTTACCCTATAAATGCTCAGCTCTGAGTTAAGTCCTGGATATTGTTTTTATCAAGTTTTGCAACACTCATCATGAAATAGGTATAAAGATCTTCATTTTTACATATTAGAAAAACTTACACATTCACTTCTGATTTTTAAAATACTCAGAAGTAAGCCTAGAAGAATTTTTCTCCTAATGTAATTAGGTTTAAACATTTTTTCTTTAAATAGTCACAAAAAGAGACAAAAATAAATTATTATTAAAATAATATTCAGTACACTAAATATTACTGGAATAAACTAAGTCAGAACATATTAAGTAAAAAAAGATAAATCCCAGCTGAGAACACATTTACAACATTTGAAATGTGTAAAGGCTTAATATTGAGAATTCAAAAGAAGCTTCTAGAAACCAATAGTCATTCCAATGTTATGATGGGCAAAGAATTTTATCAGACAGTATACAAAGAAGGAAGCCTGCATAGTAATCAGATATATAAAAAGTTGTTCAAGTTTACTGGTAATTAGGAAAAAGCAATAAACAAAAAATAAGATACCATTTTATAACTATCAGGTTGATATAATTAATTTAAATGTGATAAATCAATGTGTTGTTAAGTATACTTTGAAGCACAATTTGAAACTATCTAGTCAATTTAAAGATGCATATCCCAAATATATATTTTGAATATATTCAGTGATGGAGCCAATCTATTTCTATGTGTTCATTATAGGAAAATTATTTCACATCTACAAAAGAAGTACATAGACGTTTGTTGGAGCACGTTTCTATTAAAACAAAACAAAACAAAACTAGAAACAATCAAAAAGTCCATTAGCTGCAGAACACATAAACTGATTTATTTATGAAAACGATTTACAATGGATAAACATAGATTAACTAAATCTACATATTTATATATGAATGAATTTTCAAAAATGCAATGGTAAGGGAAAATTTGCAACTTGATATTATTTATTTGATTTTGAAACTGAAAGCTATATTATATACACTGTCTAGAGGCAAAAACATGTAGAAAGAGTATAAAATCATGCCTGACAACTAAATTAGGTAAGTTAATGCTAACTACGGAATAAACACTAAATAAGTTTATTTGTTGTTCTGAGTAAGTCCCAAAGAATTGCTCATATATGGTGAGCATTTTACCCAGAGTGAAAATAAAGTTGAGAAGCCTGATACTGCTTTAAATTGAAAATCAATAATTGTAATATTAGATATTTATGTAACATTTGCTGTGTGCCAGACGTTTTTCTAAGTATTTCATGTGTTTTAGTTTATTTATTCCTCCTATAGGTGCTATCATTATGAAGCCCATTTCCTAGATGAGGAAAAAAAAAACACAGCGAGATTAAATAATGTGTTCAAGGTCACTTAGTCAGCAGGTTTGAGGCCTAGAATTCTAACTCAAGTCTGTCTACAGTCTATGTGCCCAACCATTAAGGTATCCTGTTTCCTGCTAATACATTTACTACTCATTGTGATTTGAATTCAATAATAACAGAGAAACATGGCCTGGATAGGGCAATTCCACAGACAATCCAAAATCACATTTTAGCCTTTTCCCCTATAAAATTTATTGAAATTCTCCCTTCCCAACAGTAACGAAGATATGAAAAACATCAGGATAAACCTGGTAAGCAGTCAAAGAGAAACAAAGGAGACAGAAAAAAAAAAAAAATGTACTGGATAATTAAAAGCAGCTCAGCTTAATTTAATGGAAGCATAGATTTGTTGATGGTTTAGTTGTGCATCAGACATTCAATACTATTAGACACTCTGGTTAAAGAAAATGTTAGATAAAAGTTTTATTCATTATTCTACTTTGGTTAGACCTTTTTTCTTTCAAGAGAGACATTTTAATGGCTAAGTATTTGCTGAGAAGCAACTAAAACTTTGAATGAAATGCAATCACACCGAAGAAAAATATCTACCTACATAATTAGATCTACTGAGACTTAAATTCCTATGGATGTTGTCTCAGCAATTCTTTTCCTTTTCCTTCATTTATTTCTTTTCCTTTGACTGATTAGTTTTGCAGCCTGTGGTTTGTTTTCACTGATTAACTATTTTTCATGTATTTCCAGTAGTCAATTAAGTTTTTTCACCAGTCTATAAAATAACCATTATTTCTCACACTTCACTTTCTCCATCTTCAGAAAGACCTTGGGAAAGATTTTGTGATTGCATTATGTGGTTTGTGTATACATCAAATGAGCGTTTTTATATAGAGGCTGATGATATTTATCAGGCTTCTCAATTACAGAAGCACGTACCTAGAAGCTTGCTTTCACTGACCTCAATAGAGAGTCACTAATTATGGGATTACAGTTTTTTTTTGTTTTTTTTTTTTTTTTGTTTTTTTGGTTTTTTTTTGAGACGGAGTCTTGCTCTATGGCCCAGGCTGGAGTGCAGTGGTGCCATCTCCTCTCACTGCAAGCTCCGCCTCCTGGGTTCAGGTCATTCTCCTGCCTCAGGCTCCCATGTAGCTGGGACTACAGGCGCCCGCAACCACGCCCACCTAATTTTTTGTATTTTTAGTAGAGACGGGATTTCACCGTGTTAGCCAGGTTGGTCTGGATCTCCTGACCTCATGATCCACCCTCCTCAGCCTCCCAAAGTGCTGGGATACAGGCGTGGGCCACTGTGCCCGGCCCGGATTACAGTACTTTGATTTGTCTTTGGATAAGAAAAAAATCAATAATTATTCATATACATAATTAAGTGATTTTTAAAAATCCAAACTAAAAAGAGAAATTCCACTCATACTTATTTACCCGAATTCAATTATTCCCAGGTAAAGTATCTATAATGTACAAAACCTTTAACTATCTTCTCACAATGATTTGATGAGTCTTTTTAGCCCATCCACACACAGAGTATCATGACTTTATTTTTAACTGCTGTTTTTGCAGTGGATAAATATTCTACTCAATAAATAATTTATCTTGGGAATTAGCCAAAATATATAAGCATTCTTCAAGCAAGAGTCAAAACTCCTCTTCTTGTACTTCTGATTCAAGCTTTATTGCTTGCTTACTTATTAACATGGGAATAAGCCCTTTCTTTTGTGCTTCAAAGGGAGAAAAATAGATCCTTTTCTTAGCTTCTTTGGGAAGAAAGGAGTTTTCTTCGTATTTGTATAGGACGAAGTTTATGAAGGACAAGACATTCCCCAAAAGCTGTCAGGAAGATCATAAAAATGTCGGTATCTGAAAAGGAAAAACTGTGTCTACCACGAAAGTGGTCTATTTGAGCAGAAGTATGAGAAACAAAGTTATGAATTGGTTGCAGATAGAAGCTGGCAAGCAGGAAAAGTGAAGCTAATTTATATTGACATTTCAGGTTGTCCAAAGACCACAACAAGACCATTAGTATTCTTTCATGACCATCCAAGAGACACTGTCACGATAAAATTTTACTTAGGCTAATAATATTGATTTATTTTGGTGCACTTTAAATATGAAAGAAAGGAAAGATTACTTCCGTCATGGTTATATCCATGGACCACAGGAATTTGAATATGAAGTTGATTTATTTTCACTTTGTTTAATTTGTAGATGGTCATCATTCAAAAAATGCCTTTTAATTTCTCCTGATTTCAGCCACTTTACTTCATTTTCATATTTTCCATCAGGGTGATTTTCTAATTCATAATTAAATGTACACAAATTAATTTAATCACTACTTCACCAAATATTTATTTAGTTCTCATATGTGTTTGTACTACATTAAGTACTGAGGATACAAAATAAAAAACTGATTTTATCCTTAAGGAATTTACAGTTCACTTGGAAAGAAAGGGTAACTAATTTTCAAAGTCAAGTCTTCTAAAGTGCTTTGAGTATTTTAGAGCAGTTGCCTGCTACCAGTCTGGGGCACCTTCACTGCCGGAGGGGGCATTGAGTTGCACCTGGATGGTAGGTAAGATAAAGATAAGATGCAGAGAAAGAGGTTAGTCACTGCTGTGTTCTCTGGGTCCAGATGGCATGACCTCTGGAGTCTCACAGTTCCTGGTGTCAGACTTCTATGCTGTTATGTGATGCAGCCAAAACACTCTCTTGTTCTCCTGACATTCAGGAACAGTATCTCAAATCCACTGGTTACATAGCCACTCAGCCATTTCTTCTGTTCTTATGAAAAATCCTATTACTTTTGAAGAGTTGACCTTGGAAAGTGAGAATACAAGTCACCGTTGCGCTCAGACCCTAAACCTATCTTGGGATTACTTAATTATATATCTTCTTTTGAGATCCACCTTGGAAAAGGAATAGTAGAAAAGTACAGGATCCTGCCTAGAGGTCATAGGGCAGTTTCTATTTCATAGTTTTGCGTTAAATTTTTTTTTTCTCCTCTTTGCTCCCAAGACAGAAAATATAACGTATTTTACCAATACCTTACATTTATGTCCTGATACTTCCTGGCCTTAGGGTAAAAAAAAAAAAAAAAAAAAAAAAAAATTGAACTACCAAAGTTTTAAAAACTGAAATCTCCTTTCTTTCTTTGCTTTCCTGAATCATTGAATGCACCTGATTAAATAATGGGAGAGTGGGAGAACATAAATCTAAGGAAAAAATGTTGGTTCATATTTCGATAAATTATCTTTGAGATGAGGGGTGTTGGGTAAGAAGGTTGAGAAATGTCTTTGGTTGCTAGTATAGCTTTCCCCCTTGTTATACTGGGTAGAACAGGTAAAATAAAGGAATAAACAAAGTACTTTGAAAGCCTCTATGTATGGAAGTCATGAGGAAATAAAAGAGAATAGCCTGGTCAGGAATGATTTCTCAGAAGAAGTTGCATTTCACCTTATTTTTCCACTCTACATATGACAAAACTGAGGCTCAGAAATTGACTCCTTTAAGGAAATTATAGCTGGTGTTTCTCCATCTCATTATACATATTCTTTTACATTGTTGTGTCAGTGGTCAAACCTGAAGTTCTCTAGTCAGAAACAAATATTTTTCAAGTTTTAACTATATGCTTTTCTAAATAGAGATTTAGGGGCTATCTGTGATGAAAATATAAGCAGACTAACACTAGTTGGTTTGTGCCAGCATAATTGTTTTTTTTTTTTCCCCCAAAATCCCCATTGGCTGTTTTGGAAAAAGAATCTTATTTAGATGCCACATGCTATTTATCTAGACAAAGATCGTAACTCTGCCAGCAGAAATGAAAACTCTATTGTTTCCAGAGACCAAGATGAAAGCTTTCTGTGGGAAATTTTACTCTCTAATTACAGGTAATTTTATTATTATCTTGTTTAGATCATTGTGGTGACAGATAAGGTTTCAATATTTGCTAAAATCAGTTTGAATGCACTGGCATAGCTGATGTCCCTGTGATGCATTTCCTTTTTTAAAATCAATGTTTGCTTTTCAGAGCTTATCTACAATAGTCACAGCCTTTATTTCACAAAGCCATTAAAGTAAAGACGTTTGAAAGGGAAGGCAGCTATAATAGCAGGGACCTAGATTTTCATTATTAGCATAATTCACAATTATTTTCCAGTTCCAAAAACAGACATTTGACAGTTACTCTTGTGTTTCTGTTTTCATAATATAATGTACTCTCCTCTATTATAACACTTACCAGGTTGTGCTCTGCATTTCTATTTATCACATCAGGCTAGGACCTTCAAAAAGACAGGAACTGAATGTATTTCCTTCTCTAGTTCCCGTCAGTGCCTCACACAGTGCTGATCACATTGTTGAGGCTGAAGAAAGATGGTTTCAGATAAAATAAAGATGTACACATAAATTAAAGTGAAGGAAGAATGCATCTGGTTACCTAAAAACAAAGCTTTAACTTCCTGAAGAGTTTGTATAATCATGTACATTTTAAATTTTGCTATATAGAAATTAGCACAACTGTACTGACAAACTTTGAGTTATCTCAGCAAAGAAAGAAAAGTAAAGTTGTTTCTTATAAGAAAGCTATATATGTTCTCTGTGGATATATTTTTGTGTAGTGAAAGAAGTATAGGTGGGGATGACAGTGAATTGAAGGTTTATAGTAAATTAAATATGTTGAGATGCTGTATCTGGGTGAATAACCTAGGGTTCTTTAGATAATTTTAGAAAAAAAAAATTTTTTTTGTAAAATACAAGCTGTCCTGCTAAAAAGTTGACTATAATGATTATTTTAAAATAATAGTCTGCTTTAATTTTCATAGACTCAATAAACTCTTTTGAATTCTATTATATGATATATCTAAAACTATACTATTTACTTGTTATAGAAAAAGAAATATTCCATGCCCTCAAAGATCTTACAGTCCAGTTTATAAACTTGACATTAAAGAGATATAAAAGATAAATTGGTGAGTATTAAAATGGAAATTACAGTTAAAATTCCATTAAAATGGAAACGTGCAGTTCTATGTGAGCACAGTGATATAATAAAGCACATGGAAAAAAAGGATGTAACATTAGAAAAGGTTTCACAAAGGACTAAAATTTTACCTAATGTCTGCTCCCTAGAGAGTATAAATATCTCTAATTTGGCTTTATAATTAGTAAATCATAGAACCAAGATTTGAATCTATGAAAGTTTGAATTTAAAGCCCATTTTCTTCATACTCTACTTGTCTTTCTGCTCCTCTCTCCCACAATATTATGACCCTTTCAAGCTGGTTAAATTTTATACTCAATTTGTCTTTCAAGCTGGTTAAATTTTATACTCAATTTGTGCAGTGAAAGATTGCTTCTTTATGTGGTATGTTTTCTGTGTTATTTCATATACTTTCCCTGTTTTGATGTTATCAACTTTATGAACATGGGATATAGAGACCAAATGAAAATGATAAAAACATGATGGTTAATGATAGGCACATAATGTCTCCTAATTAAAAAAAGATTTTAACCACATCTCTGTTGCAAAATTCAGATGAATGATTGGTACCATATTTATTATATACCACTTTATTATGTTATACGACAAGCCATGTGATATCAAATTGAAATGTGTTATATGAAACACATGAAAATTAAAAGATGATATTATTATGTGGTGAGTGAAAAGTTTCTTCAAAGTTCAGTAAACAATGTTATGAAGTTAAAATTCTGAGGCATATGCATGCTAGCTAGTTACTATTTAGAGAGCTAGGACCAAGAGGAAATAGCACCAGTTTTCATCTCTGAACACATTAAATTGGAAGATTTAGGGATCCCATGGTATTTTGTAAATGCTAAGAGAATATTTTTATTGCAAAATCCTTTTTCACCAACCCATTTCATCCTCTCTACCGTCTTGTGTGAGAAAGCATTTGTATTTTTTCAGGCAGAGTTTTATATTTGTAATTTCAAAAGTACTGCATAGAAAGGCTTGGATATTTTTACTAGAATGCATTTAATAGTATAAAGCTAACCAAAATATGATTCTTACTAAACATAATTTCAGCAGCCTGCTTTTTGTTCTAGGATATGTTGTTCTCCAATTTTACTTGTTTTAGACTTGGTAGGAACCTTGAGATTGAAAGAGGCATGGTACCCGAACTGATCTGTAAGATGGCTGTGGCGATAAAAAAGAAGCATTTAGAGATGACAAACCCTTACACAAATGCAATATTTCACAAAATTGTGACTGGTATTTGAGCAAAGTAAGCATTCATTAAATAAATAAATAAATACATTTTGTAAAGTAGGTCTTGTGGTCTATCTTTCAAAATGGTGTTGATCTTATAAATATGTATGTGTTGAATACGTCCCCATTAGAAGTCTTATTGTCAAAACAGAAAAAATGTTTTGTAAAGCTTAATGCATTTTTTTTTTCAGATCTTCCCGTTGCATAGTGCAAGCCTTTGTAATCAGCTGGAAACTGAATAAATGATACCATTCATGTTACCTTCAGTTGCCCTTTTCCTCCAGGCAAAATTCTCATTCTTTGAGGGGACAGCTCACATATTTCCTACAATGTCAAATTTTCGCTGCTTTCCCAAAGCAGATTTAGATTCATCTCTTTCTTGGCATCATTGCACTTGGTATCATGGAGTTTTACAATTAATTTGTTTGGCCAAGTGACTCTATACTGACCAAATAAATCTCTGCAGTCAGAAAGCCAGATACAAATATCAGCTGTACGGACTATGACTTAGGCATGCTACTTAATCTCTCTGAGTCTCAACTTCCTTTCTGAGAAAAAGGGTACATATACCAACCAACTGAGTTGTAGCAGTGAAGCGAAAACCATATATGTGCCTGATCCAGCAGTACCTGGAATATTGTAAACATTAAATAAATGTTGTTCTCCTTTTATTTTCCTGTGTCTATCACAACTCATAAATGGATTCCAGAAGGACAAGAATATATAACGCCAACATCTAGCACTCTGTCTCACATATGCTTCACGAGTCTTAATTTCTTATAAGAATAAAAGGCAGATGACTTGCTAATGTTTAGGAAGGATATGGAGTTTCATGTCCTAATGCTATTTTTCTTAAAGGAATTTGAACTAATTTTCCATTGTATTATTTAGGCAAACGAAGCATCAAGGGATCCACTTAAAAATATAATTTAGTATCGTATTTCTACTTCTTTTCTGCCCACCAGGCATCTTCTCTTTGAATGGGCCCTTTGAAAAAACGCTATTGATGTTGAAACTTATAAGCAGGTCCACCCTTCTCTTTTCCCTGTAGTAATCACATTTCTGATAACAATTTACTTTCAATTAAAAGGGCTGATGAAGACCATTTTTATCTTGAAAACATAAACACAATCAGGTCTCAAAGCCACTATCAGCATTTTTAAAAAACATTCTGCTGTTGAAGAGAGAGTGGGGCTAGGCTTCCCTGTGGCAGCAGAAAAGTAGTAGTACTTATCTTCTTACAGAAAGGGACAATCTCATAAGAGAAGTCTCTTAAAGGGCATTCACTTATTTTTTTATCCAAGAATTTTATCATTTTATGACAAAAAAGTTTATTAATAATGATAGTAAACAGAGGAATTAAGCCATGTTGAGTTAATCAGTGAATTCTTCCTAGAATAGATGATTTCTTTTCCATAAGTTATTGGGGTACAGACAGTACTTGGTTACATGAATAAGTTCTTTAGTGGTGATTTGTGAGATTTTGGTGCACCCATCACCCAAGCAGTATACACTGAACCATATTTGTAGTCTTTTATAACTTGCCCCCCTCCAACTCTTCCACCCAAGTCCCCAAAGTCCACTGTATCATTCTTATGCCTTTGCATCCTCATACCTTAGTTCCCACATATCAGTGAGAACATACGATGTTTGGTTTTCCATTCCTGAGTTACTTTGCTTAGAATAATAGTCTCCACCTTCCCCCCTCCCCATGATAGGCCCCAGTGTGTGATGTTCCCCTTCCCGAGTCCAAGTGATCTCATTGTTCAGTTCCCACCTATGAGTGAGAACATGCGGTGTTTAGTTTTCTGTTCTTGCGAGAGTTTGCTGAGAATGATGATTTCCAGCTACATCCATGTCCCTACAAAGGACACAAACTCTTCCTTTTTTATGGCTGCATAGTATTCCATGGTGTATATGTGCCACATTTTCTTAATCCAGTCTGTCACTGATGGACATTTGGGTTGATTCCAAATCTTTGCTATTGTGAATAGTGCCGCAATAAACATACGTGTGCATGTGTCTTTATAGCAGCATGATTTATAATCCTTTGGGTATATATCCAGTAATGGGATGGCTGGGTCATATGATACTTCTAGTTCTAGATCCTTGAGGAATCACCATACTGTTTTCCATAATGGTTGAACTAGTTTACAATCCCACCAACAGTGTAAAAGTGTTCCTAATTCTCCACATCCACTGGGAGTTATACCTGATGTAAATGACGAGTTGATGGGTGCTGACGAGTTGATGGGTGCAGCACACCAACATGGCACAAGTATACATATGTAACAAACCTGCACGTTATGCACATGTACCCTAGAACTTAAAGTATAATAATAATAATAATAATAATAATAAATAAATAAATAAAAATAAATAAATAAAAGTCCTTAAATTAGATACTAAAAAAGAAAAAAAAAAGTAAAGTTACAAAATCCTCTGATTTGCATGTAAATTAAGGTCCAAAAATCAATAAACTATTAGTAGTAGTAGTATGATTATTATTACTATAGAATTAGTTGTTGTAATAATTGCAACAGTGTTGTGATAATACGGTTCTAACCCCAAGGAATAATTGTTTTATGAATAAAATCTTAAAACTCCAAAAAAAAAAAAAAAAGTTAACTGAGGCTAAAAAAAGTTGGTTCCTTGATTCTCCCCTGTTCTCGTGTCCTTCCTATAATAAATGTCTGCCACCCCATTTTATAGACCAACTTCTAAGAATGACACACCTTAGTGCTATTTCTTGGATTTTATTTACCTTTTAGCTGGAATTTTACCAAATATTATTTGTCTTATCATCCTGAAAAAAAATATTCTCGCGTGATAGGCTTCTTCTTGTCAGTTAAGATTCAGGTCAATTCTTTTTTCAGTGAGGCCTTCTCTGACCATCCAGTGCAAAATGGCTCGTCTTTCCCCTAGCTATTTTTTCACCAAATCTTATGATTTTGTTTCCTTGTGGCAGTTATTACTGTTTGAAAGTGTCTCATTTGTTTATGTATGTTATTGTTTTCTGTCTATCATATCTACTAGAATATAACATACATGAAAACAGGAGCTTTGCCTGTCTTGTTTACTGCTGTATCCCCTCTAATCAGAACATGATATAATTAATTAATAAAACCATGCCCCCCAAAAAAACAAAAAACAAAAAAAAAAGAATAATAGTCTCCAATTTCAACCAAGTCACTGCAAATGCTATTAATTCTTTCCTTTTTATGGCTGAGTAGTATTCCATCATATATGTGTGTGTGTGTGTGTGTGTATACACACATATATATGAACATGTGGGTGTACACATATATACACACACACATATATATAATTCCATCATATATATGTATATGTATAATATGTGTGTATGTGTATATATGTATGATGTGTATATATGTGTGTGTATATATGTGTGTGTGTATGTATATATACACACACCATAGTTTCTTTATCCACTCATTGACATTGACTGATGGGCATTTGGGTTGGTTCCATGATTTTGCAATTGTGAATTGTGCTACAATAAACATGCGTGTGCAAGTATCTTTTTTGAGCAGTGACTTCGTTTCCTCTGGGTAAAGTACCCAGTAGTGGGATTACTGGACCAAATGGTAGTTCTACTTTTAGTTCTTTAAGGAATCTCCACACTGCTTTCAGTAGTGGCTACACTAGTTTACATTCCCACCAGCAATGTAGAAGTGTTCCCTGATCACTGCATCTGTGTCAACATCTACATTTTTAAATTTTTTTATTATGACCATTCTTGCAGGAGTATAACATTGTGGTTTTGATTTGCATTTCTCTGATGATTAGTGATGTTGAGCATTTTTTTTCATATGTTTGTTGGCCATTTGTATATCTTCTTCTGAGAATTGTTTATTCATGTTCTTAGCCCACTTTTAGATATGATTTTTTTTTTTTTCCTGACTGATTTGTTTGAGTGTGTTGTAGATTCTGGATATTAGTCCTTTGTCAGACTGTAAATTGTAAAGATTTTCTCCCACTCTGTCATCCAAGAATTTTAGAACTTGAAGAAAACTTAAAGATTGTGTATCTCAGATCCTTCATTTTACAAATTAGCCAGGTAAGATCTAGAGTTGTTTAAAGACTAGCTTATACAATTGGCATTTAGAGGGTGATATTGTTTGGCTCTGTGTCCCCCCAAATCTTATGTTGAATTGTAATCCACAGTGTTGGGGAAGAGACCTGGTGGGAGGTGATTGGATCATGGGGGTGGATTTCCCCCTTGCAGTTCTCTTGATAGCGAGTTCTCACAAGATCTGGTTGTTTGAAAGTTCACAGCGCTTCCCCCTTCTCTTTTTCTCTCTTGCCACCATGTGAAGATGTGCCTGCTTCCCCTTTGCCTTCTGCCATGATTTTAAGTTTCCTGAGGCCTCCCAGCCATGCTTCCTGTACAGCCTGTTGAACTGTGAGTCAATTAAACCTCTTTTCTTCATAAATTACCTAGTCTCAGGTAGTACTTCATAGCAGTGTGAGAATGAACTAATAGCAAGGAAAACCTAAAATATAGGTGTGTTTGGCATTTCAGTCCAGCTACTTCTAAGTGGAAACTTTCTGACTCATCTGAAATAATTCTAGTATGGACTTAATAGTGGAGCTTGGATATAATATTAAGTGGGTATGTAGGTATGTATATGTATATGTGTGTGTGTATATATATATAATTATGTCTTTCAAATATAGTTATTTCTCTCTCACAAAATTTTCATTCATAATTATGTATTCATTTGGCTTACATTATAAATGTGTCTGTATGTGCTGTGTGCACACACTGGCAGAATAGCAGTGTTGAGGTTCAAGAAAGCCCTATTTTTGGAAAGTCTGTATGAGATAAGCAATCGGTCTCAGAAAACCTATAATTAGGAGAAAATAGATAATTCTCCCGTCAAAAATGGGTTGAACTGAATAAGAATGAGAGAAAATGCATTAGCGTTTAACTAATATCTTTGCTGTTTAAACTTGAGTAAATCAATCTATAGCAAGAATTAATCTAAAAATAATGTTTCTTGGCTAAAATTAGGAAAAGAAACACATTATTATTAACTTGTGGTCACAACTCTCCTTTTAGGCAGCGCTGACCCTATATCAGCCCCTTTGTTCTCAAGCAGAAATCTCAGTACTTTTTGTTGTTACACATTTTAGCCATCTGCTTTGTCTTTCAAGTCATCTTAAGCTCTACGACTGGGCTAAGCAAAATGTCCAAACACCAGCAGAACTGATATCACCAGGAAGTGGTTAGAAGTGCACAATCTGAGGCCCCATTTCAGACCCATGACCCAGAAACTGTATTTTCTTAAGCTCCAGAGCATTTGCAGGCATCTGAATATTTGAGAAACACTGTCTTGAGAGAATACATGTTCTCTTTCTATTTTCTGCATTTGTAGCCTCCTTCTTGGCTTGACAACAGGGACTAATATTTTAACTCAGCCATACCTAAGGTTTTGAGGAGATACATGTCAGCTGCAGGAGAATCCCTTCAGGAAAACCAACCCATTGGTATTTTCTGATTTCCTCCCTGTGCTCCGCCCCTTAGGTCCCTCCAGCAAGCCCAGAGCACATCACTTCCTGTGAGTTATAGGCACATACGTAGTGTGGCATTGAATTTTTATTTCCTTCAGTTCTCTTCCTGCTTTCTATGTGTTGCATAAGAAAAGGTTGAAAGTGGTTACAGTACACTCTGCTTTCTTCTTAAATTATAAAAATATTTGCCACTTTTTGCCTTTATTGTTATGATAATTCCTTATATCACCATTAAATTCATCTGGAGGTCATCACCTTTATGTATGAAGACAGGTATAATAGCTTTCAGAGAGGCTGAGTAGGGACATTGCTAGCGTGGACCAATGGAGAAGAAAACTTCATTAGAAAAAAATATCTTTTTCTTTAATCCTCATCCCTGAGACTTTATTCCATTGTGTTATAACATAAGCATCCGTTAGTGGATTTCAAATCTCAGACAGAAAATGCCCACCTTTCATTGTAGTCACAGGATAGTGTTCTCCCGATTGCCATCAAATCTATAGATTGTAATCTGTCAGTACTAACAAATAGAAAGTGGTGATGGTTATCACAAGAAGCACAATATCACCTAAGAATCTTTACTCACTTTAGAAAATGGATCATTAGAAGAAGCTTATTTAAAAGAAAAGAAAAAAAAAAAGCTATCCTAGCAGTGCTATAATGTAATTCCTGTCGTCTGTCACCCTTCCCTGTAAGCTTTTTTAGGTGAGGGATGATCCCTCTTGTGAGGCCAACCACTTATTGAGTGTATGACCTGCAGCCAATTATTTTATAAATGTTCTAAGGTTTCTTTTATTTGGACAACACAGTCCTAATAAGCTTCCTCTGAATTTTTAATGTATATGTATTTTAGAAATTATTGGATACATATAATATTAAATATATCCAATGTAAATGTAAGTTAAATATTGTAATTAAGTTATAATTTTATTTAATAAGTTCTCCTTGCACTAAATCAGATTGTTTACTCTAATTTTTCAATTCTCTGCTTGTGACACTGGTAATACACATTTTGGCACTTCAGATAATTTTACTCATTGTGAAAATATTTTCTGCTTTTTGTTGAAATTTAGGCTGAAAAGATGCTGATGATTTAATTACATGCTTTATTTTTTGAGTAGATTTAAAAACCAAGTTGCTTTTAATTCAATCAATCCTAAGCCATTCCTTCATGTTAGATTTTTTTTTTTTTTGGAAAAAAATAATAGAATGATCATAACCAAGGAGCTTCCTGCCTTTTCACATCTTTGACATATTGATAAGGTTTTATAAATCTTTCTGTCTTAATGATATGCTATGCAATTAGCAGCTTTCTTTAGGGGATAATTCACATACATGGGTATAGTTCATGTACAAAGTTATCTCACCACTAGAGAAAGATTGTGAAATACTTTTTATCTTCACTAGTGACTGTGTATCTCTAAGGCAACCGAGGAGAGAGTGCTTCAGTTCTAGTTAGACAGAATCATCTTAGTGCATTTTTCCTTTGAAGGCATTAGCTTTTTAGTAGCAGCAGAAATATATTTATGAAAATAGCTATAAGCTCCTCTGATAGATTATAAGTGCTTCATGTACAATGGCAATGCCTTTCCTTTGTTTACTTATTTAAAATTTGAATGTCACATATTAAAAAATCCAACACAAAGTGAGAATTCACAAGCATTTGATTCAATAATTGATGACTAATCAAGTTCTTATGATGCAACCAAAAGAAATAACTACAGAAGAGAAAAACTGAATTATCTCCAAAGAGAATATATCAACATTAAAATAACTTCAAATGTGTGTCTGCTTCATAGTGGCCTGAAATGATTAATTTTCATAAGTTGATGATACTGCCTTTGTGTTTGCTTATATATTTATATTTTTATAACAGCAGCAAGCAAATCCACTGGTTAGCAACTATGTTTAGCTTGGTGTATGACCAGTATGAAAAGTATGAGCTTAATAAGCTTGCTACTTTACAAAATAAATTGCTACACATTTTTCCGTGATAGATATATTTGTAATTGAAAAAAAGTTTACATTTTCTATTTCATTAGCAAGAAACACAAATGTATGCATATGCTTTCTATATGTATATAAATATATATTTTTATTTAAATATATATGTATAGATTCATTCATTTATTTGTTAATTCACTCAGGTTATCCACTCACCAGTTATAATACATGCTAAAAAAACCCTTTTGATCTTCACATTTGAATCACTTGAAAAGTTTAAAGCACTTGGATCCCAAGTCAAGAAATACTTATTTAATTGGTCTAGGAGTTATCATGGACATTGCATTTTTAAAACCTTCCAAATGATTCTGATATGCAGACAGAATTGAAAACTTCTTTTTCATAACACTATTTCTTTAAATAAAGTTTCATATTACAGCTAGGAACAGAAACTATATTAAATAGTTTTAGTGGTATCACCACATAGATAGACATTGAACTTATGGGTACCTCAAATTAAAATGTCATGTAAGTGCACACTTTATTCATTGGAAGATCCCAAAGTACAAGGAGATGTAATTGTAGTCCTCATGGAACTTGGGATATAATTGGATGCAAAACATGAAAGAGGTTGTCTTTAAAAATATGTGTGCTGCCACTTATTTTATGAATCAAATACTCTGTTTTCTTGACACTGCTTGCTCTTAGTCATGCACTTAAGTGGATGTTGGTGAGATGTAAAGGTTTACTAGATGAACACGTTCTCTACAAGCTAGTCTTCTAAAGAAAGAGATAACCTCTTGCAGAGCAGTTTGAACACCAAAACCTACTCTAAGGACACTGATCAAGTGCTCAAGCCCATCACACTATGGAGAATGCTGAGGTGGCAGGCCAGGACTGAAAGTCCCTGGTAGCACAGGACCTAGAGCTGTAGATGCAAGTCTTTGAACCCAGCCCTAGATCACAGCCAGCACAGGAATGGTTTGCCCCAGGCCTGAGTGGTGAAGTGATGGTGAAGTTCTTGAGGCCAAGATTCTAGACAAGTTATAGAGGTAAAATTATGCAACTTATATTCCAGCCCCTTATCATGCCAGAAGAGAAGTTGACTGAGCCCCAAACATGCAGACTAATCACATTCCAGGGATGAACTCTCTATTTTGGCATCTAACTTTTAGCTAGATTTTGGTGCCTGAACATAGGCTGGGGATACAACAGTGACTAAGCTATGTGCTCAACTATCACAGTTTATAGTTTAATGTGTGTGTGTGCGTGTGTGCACTGCAATCCTCCAAGGCCGGGCTCGGTGGTCGCCTCGCACCCAGCTGAGGCCGGGACGGCGATCACAGGTCAGGGAGATAGAGACCATCCCATAACACAGGAAACCCCGCTCTACTAAAAAATACAAAAAAAAAAAAAACTAGCTGGGGGAGGTGGTGGGCGCCTGTGGTCCCAGCTACTCAGGAGGCTGAGGCAGGAGAATGGCATGAACCCGGGAGGCGGAGCTTGCAGTGAGCTGAGATCCGGCCACTGCACTCCAGCCCGGGCGACAGAGCAAGACTCCCTGCCTCAAAAAAAAAATCCCAGTAAAATTAGCTTTGTTTGATTGTTTGCTTTTAGACTTTCTAGGAGTCAGAAATTTGAATTGGCAGATATACACTTACATTATATCTCACAGGCCATTAATAAAAGCTTTTAGGTATTCCACTTCCTCCTCTGCTAGTTAAATGTTAGCAAGATGATTAATAAAGTTTGTCTCTCCTATAAGATTAATGATTTTATCTGGGATTTTTTCCTGGATGTGATGTTGTCAGCCTGGGCTGCCTGACAGAGAGTTCATTTGGCTGATCGGCCCGACTAGGGGAGCAGATCTTTCTTTGACCACAGTTCCTCTATACCTCTTTCGTTAATCTTCAAGTTCAGTGATGAATCAGGGAGGCATTGAGAACATGATGGGAATATGAGAGGACAGGTTTTGTCACTGGCCCCGAATGCCAGTCTTTTCTATTCTTGAAGAGGTGACAAGCCAGATTGAAAGTGGAGCTCCTACCCAAAGTCCTGGCTCCTTGCAGAGACAGGAATTGCAATAAAATGACACTAGAGCAAATCGAGGATCTTTGGGAACCCTTTCATTTTCTTCTTACTGCTTCGATATCACAAAATAAACAGTTGGAACAAGTTTATTTTATCTTTAAATAACAGTTGGGAGTATTTAATAATCAATACATTTTACAAAAAAATAAATTAAGAACCTGTGACAAACTGGTGATTTTATATTATAGACTAAGTTCAGCCTTCTTCCCTGGACATTCATTCACTAAGTTTAATGTATATGCTTTAGAATTAATATCAGGAGATAATGCCTTATTTTGCTTAAGATTATGGCCTTTATGAACGATAAAACTACTTTTCATTTTTGATCTTGCATTACTTAGCTGGGTTATTTTTAAGCAGATGACTTTATGTCATGAACTTTAATTTTCCATTTGTAAAATCTAGGTAACTTTTTTTATAGAATATTTTGGATAGCAAATAGAATATTGCATTTGATAAACCAGGTGGTTTTTGCCAAGGCCTGACATTTAGTGAATTATCAATAATTGAAATTATGTAATATGATGTTCTATTTATTGTCATATATATCTATGCTACTGCTCTATATACTACGTGGAAGAAAAGAAATGTAAATTAATAACCAAAGGAGGTGCTTGCTAAGATGTAGCCATGTGTTTTTTTCATTTTTCTACTGATTTGTAGCTGCAATCTCATAAAATGAATGAACCTTAATAGGCAGAGAAAAGGCGGTGAGAGTGGGATTCACCATTGTTTCAGAAGGAGTTATCTTTAATATTGCTCAGGAAGATCCTTTGTCATTTGTTTGAAAGTCACAAACTAAAGCTTAGTTTTCAAGAGGAAAATGTAACTGTAAATTTTGGCGAGAAAGATTTGTCATATCTAGTGGAAGAGCATATTAACAATTACTAGATGTTTTGCTCCTCATCCAAATCATCAGCCTTGGTAAAGAAGCCCAAAAGTTTCAAAAAGGAAAGTTTCAACATGCAGTAGCTTTAAAAAATGCAAATTAAAGCCACTTAACTCCTCATAAGGGAGTAAATGAAGAAAAGGAGCACTGGCAGAGAAGTGTGTCGAGTCAAGCATCAGTTGTTACCAGGTGTGACATGTGCCTGAGTGCAGGTCACAAATGCTAGAGAAGACAGGGGGAACGTAGCTGGGCCAGACAAGATTGTCAGCGCTGGGAACCTTAATGAATCCGTAAGAGCGTACCATTTCATCATGCAAGGCTCAGTAATTGCCCTGACTTCCTAAAAGGATCCTTAAAGATAGTCAAATTGTAGTGTGGATGTGGTTTTAATCTACACATTTTAACCTTTTGTCCCTATTCGGTTGCTGGGACCACAGGACACAAGGTCAGGATGCCATATCTCTTCTACTGCCTAACACACCCCACTCTCCAAACGCCTTTTACCTGTGAATTAAACTTTCCAGGTACGGGTGGGATTTCAGGAGCCCAGACAAAATGTGAGAGGTTCAAGTTTCCATGTGAGGCACTCAAATGAGAGGTCTAAAAGAATGACTGGGGAAACTGCAAATCAGATAAACATGGAGAACAAAATTAGGCACGTCACAGAGTCCTCCGCAACAGGGTTCATTTACTCATAAAGCTGGAGTTGCCATTACACAATCTGAGGACACCAAAGATTGAAAACTTCCCAAAAGACTTCTATTTTTTTTTTGAACTGGTATGAGTTTGAGAGTAACTTGAGTGAACCCATTCTGACCTCCTTAAGGATACTTCTGCCTGTGCTTATCTTTCTGTGCCTTTAGTCATTTCTACTCTCAGTTTTTGCCCAGTAGGTACTACAGTGCCAATTCTCCAAATATTTATCAAGTGATTGTTATGGACAAGGCATAGAAATTGGCTTGTTCACTTATCCTTGTTAGTGCTACATTATTATTTTCTTTTTTGGAACTAGAAGGGAAATAGAAGACCATAGAGTCTCACTTTTCAACTTACTTTCACATTAGTATAAGTGCTTCTTATAGGAAAATATAGACAAGAATCCAGAAAGCCTTGAAAAGAAAATCACATTATTCTTTTATTCGTTCTGTTACTCCTTCAAAAAAGCTACTGTAAACTTAATTGTACCCTAAATACCTGAAATGTACAGTTGTAGAAACATAAAAGTTATGGAAACACTCACATTAAGTCTTAGTAAGTCAGAGAGTCCTAATATGAATTAAGGTCCAGAATCTGCAAATGGCTTGCCCAAGTTCTGTTGATTACACTTAATTTTATTTTCATAGCATTTCTG
This sequence comes from Papio anubis, assembly GCF_008728515.1. Taxonomy (NCBI): domain Eukaryota; kingdom Metazoa; phylum Chordata; class Mammalia; order Primates; family Cercopithecidae; genus Papio; species Papio anubis. Next base: position 104,752,552 of record NC_044976.1, on the reverse strand, counting down.
ACTGAACTGTCTTAATAAAGTCCTTAAAGTTCACTGGGTATTTCATTTGGCCACATTTTGGAAATCTATTTATTACATAGACAATGCTTCTGGACTTCTCCCTGAAAGCTTTCCTTGGTTATTTTGTATGATTATGGGCAAAATTGTTGTTGTTGTTGTTGTTGTTTTCACTAAGAAGCCTGGAATCATCAAAAATGCTTAGTTTTTATCACTGAAATCAAACCTAGTCAGAAAAGATTTAGCAGTGCATGCTGGTTATATAGATACAGGACAATTGTAAATTAGTATTTGACTAAGAAATGGTCTATATGTCATTGGGGTATTATGTCTGAGTAATAGAAGTAAATGTACCTTGAAGCTAATTTGAATCCTCCCTCACCCCTGCCGTCACTCCAGAGACAATCAGAAATGGCTCTTAGCAAAATAAAACTGCTTTGGCGCCTAAGAATAACTAGAGAATGGGGTGAGTGTTGAAGACTAATGATTTATATACACAGTAAAATTACCTACCTGGAGCGATTAAGATAGAAATGGAAAATGGAACATAGCTGTTATCATTACTTTATTATTGTACATTTATACTTTTCAACCTGAGCATGAGTGCATAAAACCAAATCAGCTGAACAAAATGCATACTCTTTCTTCCACTAAGGGTGAAGAAAATGAGCTTTTTTTTCCTACCCAGATAATACTTACCTATCTCACTGAAGCTCTGAACATAGAACAATTTATATCTCAACCTCTCTAACAGGGTAGGGTATAGATTGTAAATCAGGTCATCAACATTTTTAGCATCTTCTATAATCTAGTCCATTTGAAATTGTCTAGATGGATTATATAATTGGTTGCTTGGATTTTCTCAAAAGTCTTTAAGTCTGGTTAAAGGCCATCTATTTATATGTTAATGAAACTAGACTGTGAATTGATAGTTGACAATGTAAGCAAGTGGCTACAGATCTCACGAATGTACAGAAAGAATAAAAATCTTTGGAATAAAATATATACAACAGATGTAGAATTAGAATCAAGATTTTTTTTTCATTCTTTTTTGTAGCAAGGGTGGAGATTATAAAGCTCCCTTTTCAAGTGCATTTCAGATGGTTAGAACACCTCTGGAATCTTCAAGAATCACAACAGAGGCAGGTATATGTCACAATTAATCATAAATATCGTGTCAATTAATTGATAGATTCTGAAAGGTATATAACTGCTCAGGTAGAAAAAAAAAATTTAGAAGGACTGTCAATGAATGGAAGTCACAGAAAGTTAGCAAACAGGATACCTGGAAGTCTTAGACTGACTCCAGACTTCCTTTGTAACCTAATAACTCTGTGCCACGGGTTCTCCAAATGTAACTTGGAAAAGGTAAACATGTTATCTTACTAATTTTATATAATTATTTGACAAAAATATATTGCCTATGAAATAAAAGCCTGCAAATATCTGTTACTGTGAGATTTTAAACTTTCCTGTTTTTCCACTCTTACATATTTCTAATAGAAATAGGGTTTCATAAAAGGAAAAACTAGCCAATTACATTATTGCTTCCAGTTTACTGTCAAAGGGAAATCCATAGCTAATGATATTTAGACAACAACTTTTATTTTCTAATTTCTAAAGTGAATGTCAAATATTGTATATTTTGAAGGAAAGTTGCTTTATCTCTTTTAATGAGTTGTTTGCTTATAAGAATAAACAGTTACTTTATTTTGTTGTATTTTATTTTATCTTTTAATTAATTAATTAATTTATTTTTTGCTTGGATTAAATGGGATATACATTTTATTCTGAGAAGAAAATGTATTTACTTAGACATACATTTTAAATTTGTCAAGCAATCCCCCAGTTTTACCAAAGAACCACTAGAGGATGTTAAAATAACATAACATTTCTAAATTCAGATGACTCTTGAAGGAAAATGTAGGCTTTGGAAATTATTTCTATGATATATCTTTATACACAGATATTAATCCTTTATATATTTTTGTGGTAAAGATTTATATGTGCATGCACACACAAATGATTTCAATTTTCAAGTTTTTTTATGTGTAAAATTGGACATAAGTTACCCTTTGTCTGCTCACTCTGTGAGTTTACTTCACTAGGATACTATTTTGACATTTACAACTCCAGTATGCAAAATAACCATAAGTATATAAATCTGTTTTCCAAGAAGATAAATAAAATTTTACACTAAGTTTTTATATGGCTGTTGCATGGACCTATAACAACATGGCCTTTGGAATTAGATTCTACTCTTCTTCTTTTTAAAATCAAATTATGAATAGGCCTTTATCAGATTCTACTCTTTTTATACCCACTAGGACCTGCCACTCTGGCTTTCTTTTGGTTTCTTGGGCATTTGCATTTATTTATTTATCTCCCTGGAGCCCCTTTCCCCCAAGATTTTCACATGATTTACTCCTTCACTGTTCATACAAATGCCCTCACCTCAGATTGCCCTTTCCTGATTATGACATGTAATATTATCCTACTTCTCCTCAATCACTCTGTAACATAATCCTGTTTTATTGTATTCATAGAGATTATCACAGTCTGAAAATAACTTATCTCTATAGATACAGTAAACTGTTGCTAAATCACTGATTGGTGGCCATTCTGTGAATTTTTAGGTCACCTTAGAAATAAGAATAGTGAGTAAAGCAGGATGCTGCACTTATTCACCCATCCATCTTTTTCTTGTTTTTTTTCCTGTCTCCGTCACTGGATTTTGAAATTTGTGGGAATAGTAACTTTGGCTTGTCTTATTCAGACAAGTCGTATATCTTCAGAGGACATAGGAACTTTACAAAATTGAATAAATGGGTGAAACTTAGTATAGATTAATTCTTTAAATATTAATATGCTCATCTGTTAAATTGTTACGGGAGTAGAACTACCTCATAAAGTTGTCATAAACCTTCACTAATTAATAAGTAAATTTTATTGAATATTTATCATATCAGAAACATTGCAGTGGGGCTATAGAACTGAACAGGACACAAACTTTGCCCTCAAAAACTGTGTAGTGTAGCAAAATAATACGAGTAATGTACCCAGGATAGTCAGACGTTTAATCAGTAACAGTATATGCTACTTTTCTTTTCCTCCTTCAGATGTGACTCCATTAACCCACACTATTTGTGGGGCTATAAAAAAAACATAATAAGTTGGTTGACGGCTATCATTTATTCAGATTCACTCAAGTTTGGTATTTAGTATAGGCATAAGCGGTCTTCCTGCATGATGAAGGCTTAAAATATAGTAGCCCAGAAGAAATGTGACAGGTCTCATGGAATCTGGGAGTACAGTGAATGCTAGTTAGGTTTTCATATATGTGATTACACTCCTGAGGCTATTTGATTCTTTTTACCTAATAAATTGCTTAATAAAACATATAATATAGACCTAGATAAGAAATAATGTAAGCTAAGAGAAGAGCAGTATGGATGAAGGCAAAATAAAGAATGCTTTGAGATGTCTTTAGAGGTAGGAGAAAGATAACTTAGTGACTATTGCAGTATGATGAGATAAAGGAGAGGGATTAATCGAGAGAAAAACTTTTATTTCAGATTTTGGTACAAAAGTGGGTAGTAATATCATTCACTCTAAGGTGGAAACAAGGTAAAGAGAAGTTCACAGTGGGAGAAATGATGAGCTCACTCACTTGGAGGACACTGTGTGGGGTAAAATGAAAAGGGGCACAAATAATATCTTGGTTTACACCAGCAGTGAAAGAACCTCTAGTATAAGAGTAACCACTGCCCTAGAAAGAAAGAGAGAAAGAAAGAAAGAAAGAAAGAAAGAAAGAAAGAAAGAAAGAAAGAGAGAGAAAGAGAGAAAGAAAGAGAAAGAAGGAAAGAAAGAAAGAAAGACAAAAAGAAAGAAAGAAGAAAAGACAGAAAGAAAGAAAGAAAGAAAAAAGAAAGAAAGAGAAGTGAAGGAAGGAAGGAGAGAGAAAAAAAGAAAGAATAAAGAAAGAAAGAAAGAAAGAGAGAAAGAAAAAGAAAGAAAGGAAAGAGAAAGAAAGACAGAAAGAGAAAGAAAGAAAGAAAGAAAGAAAGAAAGAAAGAAAGAAAGAAAGAAAGAAAGAAAGAAAGAAAGAAAGAAAAAAGAGAAAGAAAGAAAGAGAGAAAGAGAAAGAAAGAAAGAGAAAGAGAGAAAGGGGAGAATTATTGGAAGGCAAATAAGAGAGTGATGCTTGAAAGCCAAGAAAGGAGAAAATTTCAAGACAGGTTGAGTGTTTCCAGTATAACTCAGCACTGATAAGTTGTTAGAAGTCAGGTAGATACTGAAACTGCTAATAGTAAAGTCCTCAGTAAATTTACAAGTATTCAATTCAATAGCCACTTGCCTACACTGATAATTCAACTTACATCTTACTGTCACTGAGGTTTTTAAAAGGTGACTAAAGGTTTTTGAGCAAACCTAACTGACTAATTGCATTATCTTTCCACATATCTGAAATGGCTTGAGTATTCTGTGAATATGAGACCACAGGCCATATTGTAGAGAGAAAAGGAATGAAAATCAATGGGAGAAACAGAGGCTAGAAGGAGATAGAAGAGCCTTTAAGAAATTCATCCAGAGAAGGAGATAAATTAGTTTGTAAGTGAAGAGGTAGAGGTCCCTACTACTTCTCCTTCTCCTCTTACTCTTTCTTCTTTTGTTATTGTAGAATTCCCTAGTTTATTAATTTAGAGTATTAAAAATCTAAAAATTCAATGGTTTCTTAATACTTCAGCTTTGACTAATAATTAATATTTACATATTTATAAAGTATTTTTCTCTATAATATGTCTCTATGCTATTTTTTCATATGTAATTATTTTCAAAACCCAATAAGTTATTTTTTTTTTTTTTCAGACAGAGTCTCGCTCAGTTGCCCAGGCTGGAGTGCAGTGGCCTGATCTCGGCTCACTGCAAGCTCCGCCTTCCGGGTTCACCCCATTCTCCTGCCTCAGCCTCTGGAGTAGCTGGGACTACAGGCGCCTGCCACCTCGCCCTGGTAAATATTTTTGTATGTTTTTAGTAGAGATGGAGATTCACCGTGTTAGCCAGGATGGTCTTGTTCTCCTGATCTCGTGATCCACCCGCCCCAGCCTCCCAAAGTGCTGGGATTACAGGCGTGAGCCACTGCACCCGGCCATAAATTACCATTATTATGCTCATTTTACAAGTAAGAAAACTAGGCCTTACAAAGTATTGGCTAGAGTCATATTGTTAATGCAAGACGGAACTAGAAATGAAATCCATATCTCCATAATTCCAGACTTGTTTTTAAGCCATTGGTCTATACTGAATTTTATGGATAGTTATCATCTTTGATATAATAAATTTTAACTGTTATTTTTCCCTCCCCATTTTTATTGAGAGCTTTATGTAATTAAAGATTCTTTGAGATTTAGCAAGTTACATATTTAATATTGAGTAAAATTGTCTATTTTTTTTAAGAACATGTATACTCCATACAATGAGATTTTTGGTATATCTCCATCTCTTAAAATCATAACTTCTAATTTAAAAAATTAATGTTTATTATTTATATTTTGATTATGTGAGAATATTAGAAAATGCAAATAGGCAAAGCTAACAAGAAGAAAACCATGTTATATTTTGACAAAAAATAAAAAGGAACAAAGGAAAGAATGTTACTTAGACAAAATAATAAATTAAAAAAGCTATTCATATAACAAAATAATGTAAAGAATTGGTGATAAACATCACTTCACTGTATAAAAATATTGCAAAGGTAATAATTCATATTAATGGTGGTGGGAAGACTAACAAAATGGAAAAGAAATGCTGCCCAAAGACAGAGGCATTGCATTTGTGGAGAAATTATGACAGTGAGGCCAAAAAAAAAAAAAAATCACCATTTTCAAATTTGTTCATTTCTGGGTTCTGATGGCAGAAGATGTGGCAGGTTTAGAATGAGGACAGGATTAAGTTTAGGACACTGGCGATTTCTTCATGACTTTTGGTTGATACCTTAAGTCCCCTTGCAGAATATGGTGGTTAATGCACCTAAGACCTATTATAGAAAAAGTGATCTAGGGTGACTAATGAATTAAGATGTCTTGTATGATGTTGGTCAGGGACCATGGAGGCTGGGGATTGTATTAATTTGTTCATTTGTTGTGTCATTAAAGAAAAAAATTATAAATATATGTATTAAAGTAATGTTTTAAATTTAGTTCTTTTCAAAAGGTCATAGCAGCCTTTTTATTCAATTAAAGTGAGATTCAGTGGTTATCATTGAAGGTAAATTATTAGAGGCCATATGGAAATTTTAAAAGGTGTAGTTTTTTGCCTTACTATGAAAAAGATATTGACAGTTTTCTTTTCTTTTTATTTTTCTTTTTTGAGATGGAGTCTCGCTTTGTCACCCATGATGGAGTGCAGTGGTGTGTTCTCAACTCACTGCAACCTCTGCCTCCCACGTTCAAGTGATTCTTGTGCCTCAGCCTTCCAAGTAGAGGGGATTACAGGTGCATGCCACCGCACCCTGCAAACTTTTGTATTTTTAGTAGAGACGGGGTTTCACCATTTTGACCAGGTTTGTCTCAAACTCATGACCTCAAGTGATCTTCCTGCCTTGGCCTCCCAAAGTGCTGCGATTACAGGTGTGAGACACTGTGACTGGCCTACTTATTTTATAGTTTAATATTTTTAATTTTTTCTTTGATTACCTGTTGGAAGTCTAAAATATCTTTCTTCAGTGACTTTAATAAAATTTCCCTTAGAAAATATTTCTTTTATGCCTTTCATCATAAGGTATTTGTCATAAAGAAGGACATCAATGACTTTTTAAAGAAATTTTTAAAGGAAATCTTAAATTGGAATACATTTTCTGCTTTTCCTCTTGTGATTATTAGTGAGAGGGCAGATTCAAAAAATAAGAAATAATACATTTATTATTCTCTAAACCATTTTATTTCAATTGCACTTCAGTGCTTCCAATCTAATGTCAAAATCAAGTACTTCCTTAAAAAGTGACTTTTGAGATTCCATATCTTGATTTATTTTATTTTAATAGATTTATTCAGGAGGAGGTTAAAAAGATACTTTTGTACTTGATTATTTGAGCTCAATTTGTAAATAACAATATCACCAACTTTGCAGAATTATTGTTACTACAGTCGGATCTATACAAAGTACTTAGCACAGTACCTGACCCCTTATGTGTTTCAATCACATGTTAATTACTTTATTCTTACCATTTTTCTAAATGGTACACAGTCCACTTTTCCACCCTCACTCTTTTGAAGTGTGTTATAATATACTAATATGGCCTTACTATATCTTGTGATGTATTATGCTATAGCATTATTATAACTAGTAGCTGCCTTCAGGAAAACACTACAGTAGAGTGAATTCACATAGACATAAACTTTCCCTGATTTAGATCCATAAACAGCTCAGATCATTTATTTAGTGTTTTTCTATGTTCCCAATTCCTTATTCTATAAATTTTAACGAAATCGCATTAGAGAGTTTTGCTTCATGAAGTCGAAAGACTTTCTAAAGTAATTATTGCAATAAATTACAAATGAAAGATACTAAAAATAATAAAAAAGTTGAACAAAATGATTACTTGGTGATGAAAATGTTATGGAAAATGAGCACATTTTGATAAAATATGACATATAATGGAGGTAAAAGGGATTCTACAATGACTTCATAGTTAAAAGTGACGCATTTGGACACTTGGATGAACTGAAGGAGCTAATATTACTTCCAGTGTTAATGTTTCTGGTTGTTATTATTTATTCAGTGGAGAAAGTGCTAAACAAGAAAAAAGCTATTTGTACTACTGGTAAACCAGAACTCTCTTTCTCTCCACAATCTTTGAGGAGATTTTTAAATGAGCTCGACTGTATTTACTATTATAAGTTAGAGTAGAAAGATATTGTGATGAAATACAGCCCCTCTATAAAACCATGCCCCAAGCACTTTTGCTCTCAACCAAATGTCTACAGCTACAGCCTTAAAATATCAGGCTTATCTATTACTTGACTACACATTTACAACATATTGCCCTCATAAAGCTCAGGGAAATAAAATACATCTTAGCTTTCTAGGGTGCAAACCTCGACACTATCATTAAGTCCTCTGAGTTTGCATTTAATGAGTCTTCTGATGTCTGAATTGGGCAGTCCAAGGTTTTTTTGTTAATGAAATTTAACCAGAGTGTTTTCTTTCTCAATGGGAACACATGGCATAAGTTTTGCTTCTTTTGGTTTTCAGGTAAATATGTATATGTGTGTTCATAAAACTTGTGGTTTGGCAAGTCTGAGATTTTATTCCATTATCTTTACTTGTTTCTTTTTGAGTTGTTGTTATCGTTACTAAATCTTGAGAAAAGTTTAGCTTTTGCAAATTCTTGCCAAAGTCTGGTGCTGAATGCTATCCAGGTTTAATATGTCATTTTATTAACTTCCAACATTAAGAAATAAGGGCTAAAGTACCAGGATTTGACATATTAGATGCTTAGTAGCAGATTTTTCTTAGTATCTGACAGACTTTCTGTGTTTTGGTAGCAAAGATGTCAATATTATTATTATTCCAAATAACTTGGAAAATAGTTAATTTCTAGGTGATATTTTAAATATATTTTTCTACAGAAAAATAATCATTTCAAAATCAATGGCACTATGAGTGAGAAATTACTGAATGCTTCAGGTAACATTTACATTTTAGCAAATGGAGTGTTAGTAATTCATGCTGCAATATCCTTGTGTACTAAATTTGTATTCTACCTATTATGAGTTTTATTGTGCTTCTCCTCAAATTTATATGTTGAAATCTTGACCCCCACTACCTTAGAATGTGATTTGCTTTGGAAACGGGGTCATTGAAGATAATAATTAGTTACTGTGAGGTCATTAGGATGGGCTCTTATTGAGTATGACGGGTATCCTTACAAAAAGGGAAAATTTGGGCACAGAGGATCACATACAGGGAGAATGCCATGAAAAATTGAAGGCAGAGACTAGGGTGATGACTCTACAAGTAAAGGAAAGCCAAACATTGCCGGACAACCGGCAGAAGCTAGAGAACAGGCAGGAAACAGATTTTTCTATTCAGCCCTTAGAAAGTATCAACTCTGTTTACTTTCTGATGTTGGCCTTTTAGCCTCCAGGACTTTGAGACAATACATTTCCATTGTTTAAACTACACCATTTGTGGCTTTGAAACACCTCTACAGCACCCTTAGCAAACTAACACATTACCAAACCAGTACACGCTACTGAGGCATAGTAAGTTATTTAAGACAACTATTCTAATTAGCTTGTCATTAACTTTGCCTATTGGGTTATCCTGTTTTACCAGTTTTTAAATTTGTGAATACCACCACTGTTACTTCTCTCTCAGCAACCATCCTTATGCAAGAAGCAAGACTACAGTTGAGCCCAGATACTGGGCTTCAGTTTCCAGATTTGTAAACATATTAGCATAAATGATCTTTAAACTGTCATAGAATTCTCGTGTTCTCTGAATTTATAATTCTAGAAATGGCAACAGACAAAAAAACCTAAAACTCAGAGAAATTGAGCTTGATGAATGACATGTGTCCAAGAAGTACCAGAAGAGGGATTCAATTTAAATCTTATCATTCCAGGGTTTTTCAATTTGCCACTGTGCTCCTAACATGGTGGTTTGTTACACAAACATTGACCAATTATATTATGACTATAGAATTGTCATAATATAATTGGTATAATAAAACATGGGTCTAAATTAAAGCCTGGCCAAGTGGGTTCATTATACTGATTGTCAAGAAAGTGATTGTTAACATACTTTTTAAGTTAAAAGATAGCTGTTTCCAAATATACTGTAATTGTAGACTCCACTATAAATGTTGCTGTGTAATGGATGCCCTTGAAGGAAAAGAGTTACTCAAGCAAAGCCAGCTGAAAATCAGCAAACTGTACTTAAGGATTACATCTATGGCTGTAAATAGATTTTTAGAGTTCACATTTTATTTCTGTGTTTTTATAGCAATCAATAAGAAGCCATCTATAGCATTTAGGTGTTCCCATGCTGATTGTTGCCACAGCTACTGAATCACTGCTAGGAAATTCACTGTGTTAACAAGTTATATTGGCTAGCTAAACACATCACTTGAATAAAATAGAAAATAACAGTAGAGGATCAATGTGAACTAAAATTATAAATGTCTACTTTCTGGGGAATATATGTGAGCTTAAGGAAGTCGCCTAAATTTTCTCTTAAGGATTGAAACTCTCCATGCTATTAATATTAAATAATATGTCATAAATATACATTAACAATAATTCTAAATTTGGTCATTGTCATATATTCTGCAGGAACTAAAACTGAATTATTGCAGATTACATTGAAATTTTGATTTTTTGTGTATTTGATACTGGTGTCTAGTGGTGCTACAATCATCTTTCCACACACCACTCTAAGTAAGTGAAAGCCTATGAAAATTTATTGTTCCACTCCCTAAGTATCAAGAAATTTGACTTCATTGGGGCAAATTATATTTTATATATGAACTCTCCAAATTAAATCTGAGAATTCTGGACAAAAATATCTTAGAGATTATAATTTTCTTGGCACTAGAATTTTAGAAAGTATTCTCTAAGATGGGTAGAATATAAACTACAAAGGAATTTATATTTCAAACTGATACTTTGGAACCATGTACAAGCAGTCTTATTTTGCTTTTTATCCCCATTATGGGCCACTGAGTAAAACTAAGTGATGGAAAAGCTGCCACTGGATTGACATTTAGTTTGGAATGGTCTTTAAAGGATGTTTCCAGGGATGAAAGTTACAGTATGATTAATCTGGAAAAAGTAAAAAGTAGTTGTGACACACTTTGAAAGTCTGAACAAGAACATCACAAAATAGAGATATATTAGATCATTGATTTAAAAATTATCAAGAAAAATCAAAGTAACTAAGAAAAATTAAAGCCTATAATATCTAAATTTTATCTAAATTAAACTAGACAAAAATCTAATAGTTCAGATGTTTGCATGCTTGTTTTGAAAAGTTCATCTGAAAAATTTCTAAAACATTAATATATGCAGAGATTTTAAAAAGGAATTGGATGATATAAAGCAGACTTTTTCTTCTATGTTTGTTACCAGTATATTACTTACTTGGTGTAAGAGGTTCTATTGCCTGTGGAGAATAATGAAGTGGGGCAACATAATTGCATTTTTTAAAAGGCATATAGCAGTCAGGTAGATATAATAAATTCATGTGTTTATTCAAATACATAGAGATTTATGGCAGGTGTAAAAAGTAAAATAATTAAGTTATTAGAAAAAACACTATAATTTAATAATTTTCTGGTTCTTTTCTAGAAACATTCTCTTTTTTTTCATTTCGGGTTTGTAAAATAAAGGTAATCTGTGTAATTAAGTATGAAATGTACTTCAATATTTAAAAATTAAGGAAAAAGTAAATCATCAAATTTATATAAAGAACAAAGGAAGGTCATTAAAATATCTCTACAAATGATTTTAAGTTCTTCCATTAACTGTAGTATTTACAAACATTTTTATTTGAATTACCTATATTTAAATTAGGAATAAAAATCCATCACTACTTAATATACGATCATATTAAATTATTCAGTGACTTGCTAATGTGATTTATTTTGTAATAATCTTAACTTCCTCAAGTTATTTTGGGTATCTTTGTATAGAGATTTAAGGAAAACTTGACCAAAGGAAAGTAGCTATAAAAAATGTAGAATTATAAATGTATTTTTATGTTTAGAATATTATATAATGATATTGTATAAATTATATATTCCTTGGTAATTTTTAGGAAGATAGATGAGCTGAATTTTGATGCATTTTTTTAAGATTGGTTATCAAGTTCTTTATTCGAAATTCATTATGGGTTTTGAATGTCTTTCAAGAGACTTCAAAAAAATGTTTCATCAGCAATATCAATGCTTCTTAGAATAATGTTTAATTATTAATTTCATAAGATTTCCATCTTGATTTATTTTGCTGTCCTAGTAAAATAAAAAAGAAGGTGCAATAACGCTGCAGAGAAAATGGATCCACTAGATTAAAAAATAAACAAGCCAGGCCAGCATTTAAAATATGTTAATGTTTGGGGAAGACTGAACTGTCTCCTGAATCAGTGTTTTCAAATCAGATCCTGAAGTGAAAAACTCTTTTATTTTGGCATTTGCAAAATTATGCTATAAATTATTATCATTAAAAATATTTTTTAACCTTTCAGCCTGGCATGTAAGTTTAGAGGTCACCACTCTATCCTAACAAGTTAGATTTGTCAGAGAAGTGAGATTTCAGGGCAAATTGCTGACCCTAAAACCGATAAGACAAATAGGTGGATACAGAGAATCACAATTTACCAGATCAAAAGCTCATGGGCAGAAACCTTCAAGGATCCAGTATTGGGGTAGCAAAACATAACCTGTCATTTATGAAGTGCTGGAAGCGCAGTGTGGATGAGTCTGAGTTTAAAACCAAGGGGACCAGTCACTGGGAGGGTACCCACACTTTTGTGAGTGTTATCTCTGGGGACCAGATCTAGTTTATCTCTAGGGACCAGATCTAGTTTCACAGAGAGTGTCTGAGAAAAAAAAAAAAAAATCCCCTCATACTTCTGGAAGGAAGAGAAGAAGGAACAATTTTAAAATACAAACCACAGCATTCTGTTTTTCTTAATAAGGATTGTCCTCAGAATACACTATTTTGTCAGAAACTGACCTTCTGTGGTTTTATCAGAGCCAACCAGATGGGAAAAGAGAAATATTCAACTGTAACTCCCTATAGCCACCCTCTCTCACCTAATGGAGGTGTAGGGACAGAGAAGCACTGGTGAAGTCCACAGCCCAGGGTCACCGGCTCACCAAAAGAAAGACTGAGACATAATCACAGGACTACAGAAGCTTCCCTCCACGCACGCCTTACCATTACTTTAAAAGGCCAATTTAGTGAAGTTCCTTTTACCAAATACATTTGATCACCTTTTAATAAGAAATTACAAGGCATACAACAGGCAAAAAAACACAGTTTGAAGATACTGAACAAGCATTAGAGCCAAACATGGCAGGGATGTTGGAAATATTAGATGGGCCATTTAAACAACTATAACTAATATGCTAAGGACTTAATGGGAAAAGTAGACAACATGCAATAACAGATGGCTAAGGTATGCAAAGAGATGGAAATTCTAAGAGTGACTTAAAATGCTAGAGTTCAAAAACACTGTGACCAAAATGAAGAATCAACTTGATGAGCTCATTAATAGATAAGACACAGCTGAGACAGAAAATCTCTGAGTTTAAGAATATGGCAGACAGAAACTGCCAAAACTGAAAAAGCAAAGAGAAACAACAGCAAAAAAATGAGCAGAATATACAAGAACTATGGGACAACCAAAAAGTTGTAACATATGGATAATGGGAATACAAGAAAAAGCAGAAGGAGAGAAAGGAACAGCAGAAATGTTTAAAGCAATAATAACTATTTCCCACAAATTAATGCCTGACACTAAACAAAAGATCCAGGAAGCTCAGAGAATATACAGTAGGGTAAATGCCAAGAAAACTACCCATAGGTATATCATATTTAAACTGCAAAATATTAAAGATAAAAACAAATTACTAAAAGATGCCAGAGGAAAAAATCAATAGAGAAGTAAAAGATAAATTGCACATCTGACTTCTTTTCAGAAATCATACAAGCAGCAAGAGGGTGGAGTAAAATATTTAAAGTATTGAAGGAAAAATAAAAGGTTAACCTGGAATTCTGTGCCCTGAATAATCATCATTCAAAAATGAGATAGAAGTAGATTTTGACACACAGATGACACACAGATCAACACTCTAGAAGATATATCAATCTTTAATGTGTATGGAATTAACAACCAGAATATCAAAATATATGAAGCAAAGAATGATTGAAATAAATGCAAGGAGAAATAGATGAATTCACTATTATAGTTGCAGATTTCAACATCCCTTTATCAGAAATAGACAGCTTAATCAGCCAGATAATCAGTAAAGACGCAATTAAACTCAGCAACACCAGCCATAAACTGGATATAATTGACATCTATAGGCTATTTTACCCAACAACAGCATATTGTACATTTTCTTTTAAGCTGAAGGTAAGATTTACAAAGATAGACTACATTCAGGGCCATAAAACATATCTTAACCAATTCAAAATAATTGAAATCATAAAATATCAGTTCTTAGTCCACAGTAGAATAAAACTAGAAATCAATGACAGAAAAATAGCTAGAAAATCCCAAAATACTTTGAGAGTAAACAAAATATTTGTAAATATCACATGGGTCAAAGAAGAAATCTCAAGTAAAATTTTAAAATATTTTGAGCTAAATTACAATGGAAATACAATTTTTCAAAGTTTGTGGGATGTAGCAAAGGCAATGCTTAGAGGGACTTATAGCACTGAATGCATATACTGGAAAAAAGAAAAATCAAGAATTAATAAACTAAGCTTCTACCTTAAGATACTAGATAAGAAGATCAAATTAAATCCATAGCAAGCAGAAGAAAATACAAATAAAGATTACAGCAGAAATTAACAAAATTGAAATCAGTACAGAAAATAACAAAACCAAAAAGTGATTCTTAGGAAAGGTCAATAAAATAGATAACCTCTAGCCAGGCTAACTAAGAAAAAAAAAAAGAAGAAGATATAAATTACTAGTATCAGAAATTAAAAAGGAGTCATCATTACCTTTTCCATGGATATTCAAAGTATAATAAAGGAATATAATGAACAAGTCTATGACTACACATTTGATATCCTAAATAAGATTGGCCAAAACTCACAAGAAGAAATAGACAATCTGAATAGAATAGACATATACCTATTAAAGAAATTGTATCAACAATGTTCCAAAATAGAAAAAAAAAAGCTAGTCTAGAGGGGTTCACTGGTGAATTTTACTCAACATTGAAGGAAAAAATTATGCCAATTCTCCATAATCTCTTTCAGACAATAAAAGCAGAGAGAATACTTTCTAGCACATATAAGAGGCCAATATTACCTTACCACCACCACCAGACACAGACATTACCAGAAAAGACAACTACACACCAATATTGCTCATGAGCTTAGATTTAAAAATCCCCAACAAAATATCAGCAAATTAAATCCAACAAAGTACAAAAGGAATTATACAGATTGACCAACTGGGATTTATTCCAGTATGCTTGGCTATGTCTACATTCAGAAATCAATTAATGTAATCCATCACACCAACAGCCTTAGGAAGAAAAATCACATAGTCTTATCAATACATTCAGAAAAAGCATTTGACAACACCAAATGCCCACTAATGACGAAAACTTTCAGAAAATTAGAAATAGAGAGGAAAGACTTCCTCAATTTGATTTTTAAAAAAGCATGCACACACACAATGTACCTACAGTTAACATCTTACTTTTTGTTGAAAAACGTAGTTTTTCAACACTCTCACTACTGCTTTTCAACATTCAACTGGAAGTTCTAAATAATGCAATAGATTGAGGAAAGGAAATAACACATATAGAGATAGGGAAGAAAGAAATAAAACTTGTCTTTTCTACATGATCATTTATACAGATGAAATGATAATCTATATAGAAAATCTGAAAGAATCTACAAAAACCTTGTTGGAATGAATAAGTGATTATAGCAAATTCGACAAACACATTGTTAATATGAAGTCATTTTTTCCTAAATGCTAGCAATGAAAAGCTGGAATGTGACATTCAAAGCACATTGCTATTTTCATTGGCATGTCAAAGGATGAAATATTTACATATAAATCTAATATATACATTTATGTAAGGAAAACTGCAAAACTCTTATAAAACATATCAACAGCTAAATAAATGGAGATACATTTCCTGTTCTTGGATAGGAAGACTCAATGTTGTCTAGAGAAACACAAAATACAGACCAGGCAAGCCAGAAACCAGGAGAAAAAAATTACAAAAGCCACATTTGGTAAAGGACTATAATTTAAAATATAAAAGAAACTCTTAAAACGCAACAATAAGAAAATGAATAACCTGACCAAAAAAAAAAAAAAGGTCAAAGACCTAAACAGACACCTCACCCACCTCACCAAAGAAGATATGCAGACAGTAAATAAACATATATGAACATGCTCAATATCATCATATTTTATTAGACTATTGCAAATTAAAACCACACTGAAATACCACTATATACCTATTTGAATGCTAAAATGCAAAACGCTAACCACATCAAATGCTGGTGAGGACGTGGATCAACAGGAACTCTCATTCCTTGCTGGCTGAAATGCAAAACAGTACAGCCACTTTAAAAGACTGGTAGTTTCTTACAAAACTAAATGTGCTTTTGCCATGTAAACAAGCAACGATGCTCTTGGGTATTAACTCAAATAAATTTAAAACTTATGACACAAAAGCGTGTACAGGAATATTTATAGCAGCTTTATTCATAATAGCTAAAACTTGAAAGCAATCAATATGTTCTTTAGTAGATGAATAAATAAGTAAACTGTGGTACATCCAAGCAGTGGGATATTACTCAGCACTAAAAAGAAATGAGCTATCAAGCCATGAAATGACTTGGAAGAAACTTAAATGCGTATTAGTAAGTGAATAAAGCCAATATGAAAAGGCTACATCCTGTATCATTTTGACTATGTAACATTCTGAGACAAACAAAACTATGAAGACAGTTAAAAAGATCTGTGGTTTCTAGGGATTCAGCAGTAAGACAGGGATAAATAAGGAAAGAACAGATCATTTTTAGGGCAGTGAAATTATTGTGTATGATACTGCAATGGCAGGTATAAGTTATTCTACATTTGTCAAAATTTATAAAATGTACACCAAGGTTGAATCCTAATGCAAACTATGCATTTGAGTGATAGTGATGTGTCAATGTAGGTTCATATATTATAACAAACTTACCACTCTGGTGGTGCTAGGAGATGGTAATGGGGCAGGCTATGTGCATGTGGTTACAAGAGGTATATGCAAACTGTATCTTCTGCTCAATTTTTCTTTAAACCTAAAATTGCTTGAAAAAAATAACGTTTATCATTTACACAAAAAAGGAGTTTGCTTCTTATATGAGACTAACAATTAGCAGAGAATATTGAATTTTCTGAAAAATATAGAATATTTTGAAACTTAGAGGCATTCTAGACAGTAGCATAAAATGTTGACATGCCAATTTGTAAAGTTTTAGTTTGCCTATTAAAGGGTACAGAAAGAGTAAAAGAGCCTACCAATTAATGTCATTTTCATATGCTTTCACTGTAAGTGCATATGAGACTTTAATAGTTTGACATTCAATTTATATAACACTTATTGTTATAACACAAAAATTGCTCGATAAATAGCATGTGAATCATACTTTTAAAAAACAATGGTACTTTGAGTATTTTTAACAATAGTAAGATTGATAATCATAATAATGCTAATAGTTTATATTTATTGAGTGCCTAATCTCTACTATATCTTGTGTTTAGCAGGTAATAAACATGATTGCATTTTCCCTTTTAACAAATCCCTGAACTAACTACTATTATATTATCTGTCTTACTTTACACTTCAATGAGAGTTTACCCAACATTACACAAAAGTAAAATAGTTTTTCACTTGTGCCAATTTTTAAAATATTTAGTACTCAAAATAATGAAAAAAATGATACATCTGCAATATGAATGTTTGACTTAAAAGTTCATATTATGAATTATTATTTACTGTCTTATAAATTATTATCTATAATTATCCTGCCCTAGTTGGCCTTTAACAATTTTATAGAGAAGATATCAATAATTTACATTATTATGGGTATTTTGTTCACTCTCTATGTAGAAAAGTATACATAGTTTCGGGAAACTAGATTATCTTTGTTTCAATAATATTACTATGAATTATTTTTTGTTGTTGAAACTCTGTAAAAATTTGAATGTTGATTTGCCTTGTGGTATGCATGATATGGTTTGGTTCTGTGTCCCCCTCCAAATCTCATCTCAAATTGTAATCCCCACGTGTCAAGGGAGTGACCTGGTGGAAGGTGATTGCATCACAGCGGGGAGGTTTCCCCATGCTGTTCATATGAGAGTGAATGAGTTCTCATGAGAGTTTATGGTTTTTAAGTGTGGCACTCTCTTCCTCTCTCTCTCTCTCTCTCTCTCTCTCTCTCTCTCTCTCTTTCTTTCTCTCTCTCTCTCTCTCTCTGGCTGCCATGTAAGACATGCCTTGCTTCCTCTTCCATCATTATTGTAAGTTTTCTGAGGTCTCCTCAGTCATGTGGAACTGTGATAGTCAATTAAAACTCTTTCCTTTATAAATTACTCAATCTCAGGTTGCTGTTTATAGCAGTGTGAAAATGGGTTAATAGACAAAATTGGTACTGCGATAGTGGGGCATTGCTATAAAGATAACCTGAAAATGTGGAAGCGACTTTGGAACTGGGAAATGGATGTATGTTAGAACAATTTGGAGGGCTCGGGAGAATACAGGAAGTGGGTAAGTTTGGAACTTCTTAGAGACTTATTGAATGATTTTGACAAAAATGCTGATAGTAATATGGACAGTGAAGTCCAAGCAGAAGTGGCCTCAGATATAAATAAGGAACATATTTGAAACTGGAGGAAAGGTCACTCTTGCTACACTTCAGCAAAGAGACTGGTGGCATATTTCTGCTTCCATAGGGATCTGTGGAAGTTTGAACTTGAGAGAGATGATTAAGATTATCTGGCAGAAGAAATTTCTAAGGAGCAAAGCATTCAGGATGTGACCAGGCTTTTTCCAAAAGCATACAATCATATACTTTCACGAATAAATGATCTGAAATTGAAACTTATATTTAAAAGGGAAACAGTGCATAAAAGTTTGGAAACTTTTCAGCCTGACCAGGTGGTAGAATGATGCAGATATTTGCATAAGTCACAAAGAGCTGAATTTTAATTGCCAAGACAATGGCAATTGTCAAGACAATTTAATTGCCAAGACAATTTTAATTGCCAAGACAATGCTTTCTATACCTCCACACATGACAGGTGGGAGGTATAGAAAGCAAAAAATGGTTGCATGGTCTGAACCCAGGGCTCCTCTGCTCTGTTCAGCCTTAGGATATAGCACCCTGAATCCCAGCTGCTCCAGCTCCAGCCATGGTTAAAAGAGGCCAAGGTACAACTTGGACTGTTGATTCAGAGGGTGCAAGTCCAAGCCTTGATGGCTTGAACATGATGTTGGGCCTTTGTGGGCACAGAAGACAAGAGCTGAGCATTTGCTCAGAACCTCTGCCTGGATTTCAGAGCATGTATGGAAATGCCTGGGTGACCAGGCAGAAATCTGCTACAGGAGCAGATTCCTCATGGGGAACCTCTACTAGGACAATGCAGAGGGGAAATGTGGGGTTGGAACCCACACACAGAGTCTCCACAGGGGCACTGCCTAGTGAACATGTGAGAAAAGGGCCACCATTCTCCAGACCCTAGAATGGGAGATCCACAGATGGCTTGCACTGTGCACTTGGAAAAGCCACAGGCACTCAACGCCAGCCCAAGAAAGCTGACATAGGGACTGTGCCCTGCAGAGCCATGTGGGTGGAGCTGCCTGAGGCCTTTGGAGCCCACCTCTTGCATTTTCATGAACTGGATGTAAGACATGGAGTCAAAGGAGATTATTTCAGAGCTTTAACTTTTGATGAGTATCCTGCTGGGTTTCGGACTTGCATGGGGCCCATGGCCCCTTTGTTTTAGCCAATTTCTCTCATTTGGAATGAGAACATTTACCTAATGCCTTTACCCCCCATTGTATCTTGGAAATAACTAACTTGTTTTTGATTTACAGACTAATAGGAGAAAGGGACTTGCCTCAGATGAGGCTTTGGAACTGGACTTTTGACTTAATGTTGGAATGAGTTAAGAATTTGGGGAACTGTTGTGAAGGCATGACAGGTTTTGAAATGTGAAATAGACATGATATTTGGGAGGGGTCAGAGGCAAAATGATATGTTTTGTCTCTGTATTCCCATACCCAAATCTCATCTCAAATTGCAATCCCCAAATATCAAGGGAAGGACCTGGTGGGAGATGACTGGATCATGGGGGTGATTTTCTCATGCTGTTCCTGTGATAGTGAGTTCTAATGAAAGATGATGGTTTTGAAGTGTGGCACTTGGTCACTGTCTCTCTCCTGCTGCCATGTCAGGTGTGTCTTGCTTCCATTTCCACCATGATTGTAGGTTTCCTGAGGCCTCCCCAGCCATGCAAAACTATGAGTTAATTAAACCTCTTTTATTAATAAATTACCCAGTCTTAGGTCATTATTTATAGTAGTGTGAAAATGGACTAATACACCTTGAAAATGCAATGTGTAGCCAGGTGACAGGAGATACTGCTGTACTAACCTCCCAGCTATCAAAGGTGGGTTGTGAATCATTTTCTTCTTGAGTAATTTTGCTAGAAGCTCAGCTTGTTGAACATTAAGAGTCCTCATTTACATCACTAATTTCTCTATTTACAGTTTCATAGATCTAAGAAAAATTCCTGACACTGTACACAGTGATAATAAAATGGTTCCTTAGTAATTATTATTGTTATTATTATCATTGTAACTAGTTTCTGGTTTTTATTTATTATTGCTATTATTAGGAATTTCAGATAAGCCATTTCTTCCTTTTCTTATAAATGTAGGCACTCTTACCTGGTGGAGAGAAAACTACACTGGGAATAAAGAAGCAGAAATCCATTCTCAGTTTTTTCTCTTTCTTTTGGTCACATTGCTTTGCCTTAGAATTATTATGTTAGACATTTACTGTGAAAATTCATCCTGTTTCTAAAATTTCAATATAAATATAACACAAGTTATAGCAACTCATGATATAAAATAAATATCAGACATATTAATTGATTTTTCAAATGCTATAAGATTCTCTAGTTATGTTTTAAAATGGTTGATTTAGAAATATAAACATTTGTTTTAAAGCCCAGACTTTTATTTGATCTGATTCTGAATCTAGTTCTTTTTTGTGCTTAAAAATACAGTTTGATTTGGTTTTAGTTTTCAAAGGAGAACATTAAATTGAAGGTGACATTGTCTGGGGCATTTTTCTCTTGCCAAAGAGAGAGTATATGGACAAAGAGGGCAGGGAAGACTTACACAACAGCAGTAATTTCTATCTGGTTTAATATCCCCTGCATTCAAAGAGCAATGAGTTGTGCTTTTAGTGCATTAGAAGACATGTCCCCACAGGCGTGGATAAAAATGCAAAAGATCTTTCCACTTGCACTTGTATTTGGAATTGTTTGGCATCAGAATACTGAGACAAGTGTAAAAGATATTAAGTTTGGAATGTGGTCCCTGTCTGCCCTTGAATTTCACATTCACTACTCTTTTTTAAAAGCTCCCATAAGAGACCATTTCCATATTATTCCTCTTTATGCTAAACTTCAATAGTCAAATAAGACTATTTGAAGTGTGATCTTCAAATATAAGAACCCAACCTGGAATTCAAACACAATTGTATAATAATCTTTGGGCAGAGTAGAATGCAGCAAACTTTCAATGAATTGAAACACCTGCTTTACAGATACCCCATGGAGGACAAGACACACACATGTGAGCAATTCAACAAATTTAACAAGACCCAATGAGCCTTGAAACTGTAATTTAATTCTTAATTTCTGTGAAGTAAATTTAGTAATGACTGATAAGGATCATCATCATCCACACTTAGGGAGTCATTAACAGGAAAGTAGAAACACCTGTCCTTTTATGTAAGGCACTCTGTTCACTTTATCTGAGATTTGGAGCTGCTGTCCCTTGTATGAGAGCAACAAAAGAAGATTCCAGGGTTAAAGTTATCCTAAAAATAAAATTCCATGCTACAAAGCATGATGATCATTAAAATCAAATTTCACAGCTACAATGCTAAGGTTAACAAATGCTTCGTAACCTGTTTCATTGCCAGGGATGAATAGGCCTAGTATGATCTATATACCCTTGGGTGATAGTTGCTTGCATAATGATAGTTACAAAGAATAGATTTGCTTTGCACAGTTGAGTTCCAGGATAAAATCATGGTCTTGTATTGGGTTTGCTTTTTTTTAACATCACAGTAAAATCTCTGAGCATTCTTTCTCTAAAATTAATGTTTTACTGTAAGGTTTTGTTGTTTTGTTAGACAAAGATACTGACCATATTCAGAGTTCCTTAAGCCCATAATTGTAAGTTGAAGACTGAGAAAACTATTCTAATATTGACATTTAGTACTTATTAGCAAAGTGAAAGAGCAATATTACAATACCCATTTTCCTTGTCATTTACTTAACATGATTTCTCATTTCCATGTAAATGCTTGATAAAATTTCTAACCAATAAAAAATGTTTGTGTGTTCTATTCTCAGCAATATTCTTTCATAAGTACATTCAATGTAAATTAAGTATCAAGAGCAATTTTGAAAAATAAATGGTGTTACAAAAGTCCAAGAGGCAATGTAGAAAGACCAAATATCAAGCCTTGCTTCTGCCACAACTCATTCTATTTGTGTAATGACTACACTGGCAGAAATAAGTTAAAATCCTTTCCAAGTCTTAATTTCTCTGTGACTCAGTTTCCTCATCTATAAATAAAGACTTTGTTTAATCAACCCAGTGTTTCATTGGATAGAACAATAAACTACATATCTAAAATTTTATAATTGGTCAGAATTATGTGAGTTTGTTATCATTATGTTGATATTCAGTATTTCATTTATTAGATAAATGTAATACCTAGTATTTACTATGATGTGAGGAGAAATGTGAATAGAAGGTGAGAAGGAATTTCTGTTAAGAGAGTTGTACTCCAGACATTTTGAACAGCTATCCTGGGAGAGCAAAAATTGTTTTCTTTGTTATTGCAGAATATACAATAATAAGCACATTTGATATTATTAATATCAATAATAGTGTTAATGCTTACTATTTTATTTGGATTATGACCCAATGAACATTTACAAATAGTGAATGAATAAATAAGAAATTACTGGATAACGATAGGTTTATAGGGTTATGGAGTTACAGAAATAGAGCACCAAAGCCATGTAAGTCAGAAAAGAGAATAAGATGGTAAGAAAGTGGGAGGCGGAAAGCAATAACTGTGTTATTGGGTGAATTTCATGGCTCTCAAGAGATGATGAGATGTAAATTCAACTGGCCTACATAGCATGGTTACTATCTAAAGAGTTTGAAACTAATGTCTAATAGGAATTACCTGGGATTCTAGCTAATGTGCAGATTTCCAGGGTGAATCATTCAAGATTGTTTAAGTAGTAAAGTCTTGGAACTAAGGAATTGGGTCATTAGGTTATGTAGTTAGTGTAAAGACCACACGGAAAAAATACTGAATGAAATTTACCTGAACTAAAAAAATCAAAATCAATAAAACTGTTCTTATCACTGTTCAGTTGAAACATTTTATAAATAGGAAAACAATATTGTCTTCGGGAAACAAATAGCTACATCTGGTATTTGTTTTTGTGTGTTCATTTTGGTGAACAGAAATTTTTAGGTGATGAAGTTTAATTTACTAAATATTCTCTATGTATGTCCAAAGAAAGTTTTGCCTACCCAAACCATGAAAATATGCTCATAGTTTTTTGTTTTTTGTTTTTTTTCTAGAGGCATTGTAATTGGTTTTATGCTTTGGTTTATGGCTTACCTATAATTAATAGTTGTAGATGGTGTGAGGTAGACATCTAATTTTTTTCATTTCCCTATTGTGAACATTTGTTGAAAGTATTTCTTTTTATTGGATTCTATCGTTGCCTTTTTAAAAAATCATACGACTGTGTAAGGTTGGGTTTATTTCCAGGCTTTCTGTTCTGTTGTATTGTTATATTAGTTTATTTTTATGCCAATACCAGACTCTCTTGATTGCTGTGGCTTTATAGTAAGTTTTGAAATACGTAGTGCGAGTCTTCTTTTTTTCTTTTAAAAGATTCTTTTGTCTGTTGTATTTCCTTTGCCTTTCCATATACATCCTAATTCAGATGGTTGATTTCTGCATAAATTCCTGCTAGTATTCTCACCCAGACTGTATACAATCTACACATCTAATTAAGACAAACCAATGTTTTAATATTAAGTTTTGCAATCAGTGAATGCATATTTCTCTCTATTGATTTAGGTCTTCTATCATTTCTTTCATCAGTATTTGTGATTTCACCATATTAACCTTGCATACATTTTCTAAAGCGTATACCTACATATTGCATATTTTCCTGGCATCCATAAACAGCAAACACCCCAAATAGAAATATTCTGCCTACTCTATGATCTTGTTATTTCATGACTATAGTTCTCTAATGCCTTACTTATATGTTAATTTACTTATTTTTAGTTTTTAGTTTATTTCGGAAGCGTTCTGCCACAATTCTTTTCATTTTAGTTAGGGGCAGACATTCCTTTTCCTGCTTTTAATTAACAGTACTGTTGTCTCCCTCTCATTAATTAATCTACTTACTTTATGATACATATATCATCTTAAACATTATTTACGATAAGCTGGAATTTTCCTTTTGTGCTTTTAGGATGCATACTCTTCAACCATGATAAAAAGACCACCCCGCTAGAAAGCACTGGCTCAGACAAATTTATTTTTCTCCCATGGGGCAATGTAGACATACGGTCCTATCTAATGTGACTATGTCCTACTTTATTGTTAAATTAACATATTCTAGTTCATTACATTATGTTGTTCCTTCTGATAGAATATTGTTCTCACTTTTATGATTGTAAGTGTCTCTAGAATCATAGTTTTCAAAGTCTGCATTCTGCTAGTATAGTTTTGGAAGCTGTTGCTGCTTTAGGGATAGAGCCATCAGAAGCTTTTTGTAGGTAAGTTTTATGCTTTATTTTGCATTAACATTCTCTAGAAATGTAGGTTTCTGGTTCTCTCTCTCTCTCTCTCTCTCTTTCTCTCTCTCAAATATCTTCTGAAACTAACCACAGTCAAACTTCTCATCTTGTCACAGTTCTTGAGCTTAGAGAATATTGTACTTACTAATCCCTATGTCAGACACGTCTTCCTCAACTTAATGATTACCAACTTGTGGCAAAATGAAAACTACTCTTAACTGGGCTGTTTCTCCTTCCATATTTGTCTACAAATTATGTAATTTTTTTCTACTTCATTGCACCTTGTAGAGTTTTACTAAAAGCAATGATCACATTCCATTTTTGCAACTTATGCTAATAAATTGCTCTATAACAGAAGTCCTTAACCCCAGGGCCACTGACCGATACTGGTTCAAGGCCTGTTAGGATCTGGGCTGCACAGCAGGAGGTAAGCAGCAGGCAAAAGAGCATTACCACCTGAGCTCTGCCTTCTATCAGATCAGTGGCAGCATTTGATTCTCAAAGGAGCAAACCCTAACGTGAACTGTGCATGTGAGGGATCTAGACTACTCACTCCTTAAGAGCATCTAATGCCGGATATGAAGTGGAACAGTTTCATCCCAAAACCATCTGCCTCCTCCCATTCCCAATACATGGAAAAAAATTTTTCCACAAATCCATTTCATAGTGCCATAAAGGTTGATGACCTCTGCTTTAAAATACATAAGAAGCTTGGTGGTTACATAGTCTATCTTTTGTGTTAATAAAGACAATAGGATTACAAAGAGACTTACCAGTTTCACTTCTACAGCATCTATGTCTTCACCAACTGCCCATCCTCTTAGACAATTCCACACATTGCAGATTTATGTTATTTTAGCACTCCGTCTCCAGGTAAAATTTTCTGTAGCAGGAAATTTTAACATATTATTTGTACATCTATTCGCATACAACCATGTATTTACATTAAAAATGAAATAAGGTCAATAATTTATATAGAATCTACAGTAGGTAAGGAACTTTTAGAACAATGCTCTTGCTAGATTAACAATGCCAATTATAAATAACAAAAATGTTTTGCATGCATGAACCATTTTCAGAAGTCAGGAGAAATAACTACAGGAAATGCAGTATATTTCCAACTATAGGTAAAACTACTTTTTTGTTTTATTTAACCATTCTGAATGTTGAATCATTTATGTTAATTCTATTTAAAATTTAAAAACAATTAATTTATCAATTAACTGTTTAATTTAAAAACAGTTGATTTATTGACACTGTTAAGTCTTAAAAGTCAACAGTGAGAACATAGTAAGGAATTTTCAATTAAAACAATGATATATTAAATTTGGTTATTGATTATTCTGCTCTGATAGACACTAGGTTTGATCTCTTGATAAATGTCCACAATCACATGTACCTTTCTTCAAGACATGATTTGAGATTTAATTAAGACAGCAAGTACAATTTTTTAATAATGTGCAACTTTATTCAAATTATTAAGCTGATCACCAACTGGTTTATAACGCATCAGTTCCCAGCCTAACGAACCATATATCCTTGTCAATTTGAGTAATGTTTTGACAGTTTTTGCCTCAGTGCCTTTGAATTACAAGTGTGTACATGCATTGCTTATTGCTATCATACGTCTCTCCCTAAGGATATGGTAGGTCATGATTTCTGATTTTGAATTGTTTAAGCAAAAACAGTTGATTATCCTATCAAAGGAAAAGAAAAAAATGTAGTTTCATGATTTCCATTAACATTTTAGTCCATTATAAAAATCAGATATAAATAAGTTATTTAAATATTTATATATGTGGCAAAAATATGTGCATTTAAAACACAATATTTATAGCACCCAAGATAGTCCTCAAAGTCTTTTCAGCAGTTGTAAAATGTAAAAAGCTCTGTAAAGCAAATTTTAAAAATAATCTATTTGATAGAAAAATTCATTCTGAATTAAAATGAGGCTATTTATTGACTTTATTTATTACACCAAATGTGTATATTATTAAGTTTTTGTTAAAGCTTTTTAATGTGCTTGATCATGGGGTGCTGTTACAGCCTATGCCATGGGGGGTAATTAATATTTAATACATACGGTAAAATAATGTATGTATTTGCATAGATCATACATACAGGTTTATGAGTATACACAGCTTATCTGATGTATATGTGGATCTAGATATTAATAAATATATATGAATTATAAAATATATTGGACCCCACATTTTAGATAAGAGATTGTGAATGTGAAAAATAGAATGAAACACAAAAATATTATAATTGTAGTTTAAGAGGTAGATATTGGCAATTTCTTGTCCTTCTATTGAATACATTTCTGCATTACTTAAAAGCAATTGTGAGCAAATTATTTTATTTTATGTATGTAAACATAAAGGATAAAACTAAATCTTTTCTTAAAGCTATCCACTTAAAAAAATTGTTAACTTGTACATAATTATTAGCTCATATTTCCATTTATAGCTCACATTTTCAACCAAATTCCCTCCTGTACTTCTAATCACTGTACTATTTGACCATCGTTTCCTCTGGTCTTGTTACTTTACTACATCTATTAATAGTATGCTGATATTCAGGCATGAAACCTCAGTCAAACTTGACACTAATTTCTTGCTTGCTACTTGTATTAGTGTCCTCTTACATTGCTGTGAAGAACTACCTGAGACTGGGTAATCTATTTAAAAAAAAGGAGGTTTACTTGATTCACATTTCTATAGGCTGTATAGGAAGGATGGCTGGGGAGGCCTCAGGAAACTTACAATCATGGTGGAAGGTGAAAGGAAAGCAAGCACATATTACATGAATGAAGAAAGAGGATGAGAGTAAAAGAGGAGGTGTCATACAGTTTTAAACAATGAAATCTCAGGAGAATTCACTCACTGTTATGAGAATAGCAAGGGGGGAATCTGTCCCCATGATCCAATCACCTCCAAACAGGTGTCTTCTCTGGATTTGAGTGTGGACACAAATTCAAACCATGTCATTTTATTCCTGATCCCTCCAAAATCTCATGTCCTTCTCACATTGCAAAATAAAATCCTCCTTTCTCAAAAGTCCCCCAAGTCTAAATTCATTTCAGTATTAACTCAAAGTCCATAGTCCAAAGTCTCATCTGGGACAAGCAAGTCCCTTTTATCTATGAGTCTCTAAAATTAAAAGCAAGTTAGCTACTTCCAAGATACAATAGATGTTTAGGCATTGGGAAAATACAACTATTCCGAGAGGGAGAAGTCAGCTGAAATAAAGTGGCTACAGGCCCCACACAAGTCTGAAACCCAGCAGGGAAATCATTAAATCTAGTGATTTAATGAAAAGGCTAGTGATTCTCTCTTGGGGCAGGAAAGAAAATGTTAATGTTTGTCATATCTTATTTATTGGACATGCATTTTAAAATCAAATATGACAACATGTTAAAATTTGTAAGTGGTGAATGATGTATGTGACAGTATTTCTTTTGCTATTTCTATACTCTTTTGTAGACTTAAAATGTTTCATGGAAATAAAATTATATTGGTTAGTGTTATATACATGGAATAATTTTGAAACCCCTCTCATGCTTGAGGCAGTTTTCTATGAAAAGAAAAAATCCAACAGTAAATCACTTTGTTTAATCATAAAATTTAATATACATAAAATCTGCTTAAAATACGGCATACATAGAGATAGATTGATGAGTTGCACAGTGGACACATCAGGGCAATTATGTGATTTCTATACTTCTATCTCATAATTTATGTTAGATAAGTCTTTGTAATCATGAAGTAAATATTAGACCAGGAAAAAGACATTTTTACTAATGGAGATATTTTTCTTATGAGGAATAGCTTGATTTTGTGAACATATTTTAGTGTTTCTATTACAAATTTAATGAAAATTAAAATATTGCATTCTTTTAGACTTCACTGTTTTTAGATTTATTTTTCCATTTGGAATCAACTATTGCAAAAGGAGAAAATGTTCAAAGGAAGTAATGACAAAAAATTATTTCATTTACCACTGGAATTCTGACAAGTTGATATGAAGTTGAGCTAAAATTGCTAGTAATGTGTGTGCATAACAGCTGTGCTTACACTCTGTGTAGGAGTTGGAACTAAGGGTGAACTGCAGAGCTCAGAAGTACCTCTGGAGAAGTAGTTGAAGGTAAAAAAGAGTCTGATTTGATTTAAATCAAATCATATCTTTTTTGTTGTAACTATAGTTGCCTGCTGATCTTAATAAGGATAATCTCTTCATACGCTGCCAGAAAAGTCCCTACTTTATCCTCTTAGCTGGTTTAAAGAGAGAACAACACAATTTAAATTAAACTTAGGATGTCCGTACATAGACTCCCCAAAAAACAAGGTGAAAATAATGTATAAGGTTGGTAATCACCATTGCTATGAGATTATTCTACATACCCATCAGGAAAACTAAACTTTAAAAAACAAATCAAATAAAATGACAAGATTAATATCAATTACCTGGGAGTATAGGAAGCACTTGAATTTCACTCTGCTTTTGGAACTGTAATTTGTTAAAACTGCTTCAGAAAATTGCCAGTGTCTATTAGTGCTGAGAATATACATATTCTACAGATGCAATTCCACTCCTATCCACCAGAGTATGTGCACCAAAAGGCACATTCAGGAATATTCATATCACTGTTTGTAATAGTGAAAAACTTGAAACAACAGTAAAATAGATAAATAATCTGAAATGTAATTATATTGATAGAGTGGGATACTACAGAGCCGCAAAAAATGAATAAACTATTGCTATATACAACAACAGGAATAATTCTTGCAAATATAATAGTAACTGAAAGAAGCCACAACCAAGAGGGTACATGTTGCATTTACGAGTTTTCCATTGCTACACAAAAATTGTCACATATTTAGCATCTTAAAATAACCCATACTTATTATTTTGTAGTTCCCATGAATCAGGAATTTGGGAACAGGTAGCTGGGTCCTTTGCTCAGGATGTCACCAGGCTGAAATCCAAATGTTGGCTGGAACTGCAATCTTATTTGGGACTTGCAGTACTCTTTCAGACTCATCCAAGCTTTGGCAGAATTTGGTTCCTTGCAATTATAGAACTGAGGTCCATGTGTTCTTGCTAGCTGTTGAGCAGCCTTTTTTGCTGGCTATTGGCCAATTCTCAACTCCTGAAAGTCACTTTCTCATAAGAAGGCAGTGTACTTCTTCAAGGTTGGTAAGAAAACATCTATGGCTTTAATGTTTTGAAATTCTCTCTAAGGGCTCAGTCACTCTTAAGGTTCTACCTGATTAAGTCAAGTTCATCAAATATAATCTCCTGTTTAAATAACTTAAAATCAACCAATTAGTAACATAATCACAGGAATTAAAATCCTGTTATATTCACAAGTCCTTGCTATACTCTTTGGGACTGTACAGGTCTTTAATACCATGAAGATGGAATTGGGAGCCATCTTAATTATGCTTATTTGTACTATAATGTAACTTTACTTATATAAAGTTTAAAACCCAAATTTCAGGGAAAAAAGTCACAACTTTGGTAAATTTTAAGGGGGAATAATAATGGTTGGGATGGAGTTCATGGAAAGCTTCTAGGGTGCTAATAATCTGAGTTTTGCTTTTTATTTTTTAAGAGTGAATACAGGATTTGTTCATTCCTTAAGCTGTTCAATTATGATTTGTGCATTTTTGGCATGTATTGCTATAATAAACTTCATTATGTTATAATTCCATTCAGTTTCTTATTTAAAAAAAAAGAACCAAAATCTACAGTGTTGCAGGAAGTCAGGGACCCCGAACGGAGGGACAGGCTGGAGTTGCGGCAGAGGAACATAAATTGTGAAGATTTCATGGACATTTATCAGTTCCCAAAATTAATACCTTTATAATTTCTTACACCTGTTTTCACTGCAATCTCTGAACATAAATTGTGAAGATTTCATGGTCATTTATCAGTTCCCAAATAATAGTCTTCTAATTCCTTATGCCTGTCTTTACTTTAATCCTGTTATCTTCCTAAGCTGAGAATGTATGTCACCTCAGGACCACTATTGTGTTAAACTATACAAATTGATTGTAAAACATGTGTGTTTGAACAATATGAAATCAGTGCACCTTGAAAATGAACAGAATATCAGTGATTTTAGGGAACAAGGGAAGACAGCTATAAGGTCTGACTGCCTGAGGGGTCGGGCAGAATAGAGCCATATTTTTCTTCTTGCAGAGAGCCTATAAACAGACGTGCAAGTAGGGCAGATATCGCTGAATTATTTTCCCAGCAAGGAATATGAATAATACCACGCATTCCTGGGGGGAGGTCTATAAACGGCCACTCTGGGAGTGTCTGTCTTATGCAGTTGAGATAAGGACTGAAATACACCCTGGTCTCCTGCAGTACCCCTAGTCTTATTAGGGTGGAGAAGAAACCCCACCGTGGTAAATTTGAGGTCAGACCAGTTCTCTGCCCTCGAATCCTGTTTTCTGTTTATCAAGACAATACGTGCACAGCTGAACATAGAGCCTTATCAGGAGTTTTTGATTTTGTCCTTTTCCTTGTGATCTTTGCTTTGCCCTTTGCCTTGTGATCTTAATGCCCTTTAAAGCATGTGATCTTTGTGACCTCCTCTGTGTTCATATACCCCTCCCCTTTTAAAGTCCTTAATAAAAACCTGCTGGTTTTGCAGCTCAGGTGGGGATCATGGTCCTACCAATATGTGATGTCACCCCCAGAGCCCCAGCTGTAAAATTCCTCTCTTTGTACTCTTTCTTTTTATTTCTCAGTCAGCCAACACTCAGGGAAAATAGTAAGAACCTATGTTGAAATATGGGGGGGTTCCCCCGATATTACAGTTTCTTCATTCTCCAAAAATATACATAGTTGGACATATATCAAATATAGTAGCATTATCAGTTAAGACTGAGCAGGGATAAATTACTTATAAGTGAGGAGTTATTTAATGGTGGTAACTGATATTTGTAGCATAACATATGTGTAAGTCAGTCAAAATATTTTTGAGTCCACTGTCAAAAAAAAAAAAATTCCCACAAACTTTTAATTCCAAAGACTAAAATACATGTGGCCCTCCTTTTTTTTTTTTTTTTTTTTTTTTTTTGGGATGGAGTTTCACTCTTGTTTGCCAGGCTGGAGTGCAACGGCATGATCTCAGCTCACAGCAACCTCTGCCTCCCAGGTTTAAGTGATTATCCTGCCTCAGCGTTCCAAGTAGCTGGTAATACAGGCATGTGTCGCTATGTCAGACTAATTTTTTTTATATTTTTAGTAGAGACAGGGTTTTACCATGTTGTTTAGACTGGGCCTGAACTCCTGATCTCAAGTGATCTGCCCACCTCAGCCTCCCAAAGTGCTGGGATTAGAGGCATGAGCCACCACACCTGGCCATGTGCCCCTTTTAAAAATCCTTCCTTAATGTGCATAGTCAGAATGAAATATTAATGTATTATACGCCGCAAAAAAATGCTGTGCTACAAGGTCAATTTGCACAAGTCAATTGATGATTGACTTTCAGCTTCTGTTAAAGGCCCTGCAAAAAGGATGACTAAGCTCTATTTTGGCTCAAATTTTAGTCTACTGGTGAAGCTAGGAGAGGTGTAGTCAATAAGTGTCACTGCCTCATGATTATTTGGGAATTGTCAGTTCTGTATACAATTAGTTACATACTATATAAATTCCATTGTCCTTGCCTTTGTACTTTTGAAAGAATACTGTGCAATTAGAAATTTTTGTTTTAATTTAGCCTTGCAAAAAAATATGAATGATGCTCCCCCATATGTGTCATTAATTTTGGACCTCAAATCCCAAATAGTGATGAGTTTTGCTAAGTATGCTTTCTCCTATAGCCTACTCATATAATTTTTCCCTCTTAGACTGTGTACCGCTGGGTATGGCAGTAAGGTAGATGTCCTTGGGTTCTCATTTCATGTTTGAGAGCATTTTCTCTTAACCCTCCTAAAAACCTCAAGCATTGTATTTCATTCTGTCTAATTGTTAAACCCTCTATCTTCAGTTATGGCTATCTTCCAAACTGCATCATTCCTCCTCATTTTTCCATGAGTTATGCCCTAGCTCAGAATCACTCACCAATTACTTCTGTCATAATTCTTGGCATAGATAACACTACATCCACCTGGCCTTAATTTTATTAAAATAATCTTGTCTTCCACCATACCTGAACCACTCACTCCCTAGATATTCCCATTACCAATAACTGTAATCCTTCTGCAACATTTATTCTTTGCAGCTCATTTTCTGACAATTTGCATCTTGTTTCTACTTTTGTTTATTTGTTTTCCTTTCTAGGATTCTGGCTGGACCATTCACCCTATACTCTCTCGATCCTATCAATTTTCATTGTTCCTCATCCTCTTAATATCCCTTCGGTTTTGTTTAAAGTTTATGGACAATAATCAAAAAATATACTTTGTATGTTTTTCTTTTTTCTCCTACAAATCTTATACTACATTGCATTTGCTTAAGTCTATTTAATTTCAATTGACCACTGACCTATATCTATACAGCTGAACATGGCTGGATAAAACACGTAACATTGTTAGTTGTTTTCATTAGAAATTCATACCCATAAAACTCAAATGGTCCATTAACTCTACCAGGCAATTATACAATATTCTTGAGTCCATTCACTCCCCATTTCTCAAATTCCAAACACCACCTTTTCCGTTATTGAGATGATGACTTTGATCTATCTAAAGCCAATTATTTCACTTCAACACTAGATTTCATCAGTGGCACAGAGAGTTAGCAGATGACCAAAGATACATGCTTTCTATCCCTAGTAAATAATTTGGTAAGAATTCTGCCCAGGTTGAGTTTGTATTTCCTAGCTCGCCTTGGACCAAGGTGAAAGCCATGTTATTAGTTTTACCAGCGGAATGGGGGGAGAAGTCATATGTGTCTTTTTGAGCAAGTGACTAACTAGCAAGTATGTCTTCCCCATGCTGTCTTTTCCTAATCACTGGGTTGTGTCAAAAACAGAACTCTTAGGCCTTAAGGGGTAGAGTGAGGCACAGGATTGAAGGAGACTCCATCCCTTGACAACCTGCATGAATAGTAACCTGCTGAATACCCTCATGAGAGAGTGGAGTGAACAATAAGTAAAATTCTATTGTGTTAAGTAACAGAGGCTTCCTTTCAATGTAGGTATCAGAGAAAGTAATGTTAATTAATGCATGCATATCTCCTCTGGTATCATTCCAGCAATTTTTTTCAATTTTTCACTCTTCACTGGAAAGCTAATATTTCTCTCATATTAAAACATATATATGAAATTTATTTCCTCATCAGCTCCCAATAAATTCCTTGAGCAAATTATTTATACTCACTGTGTTTCTTTTCACTTTATTTTAATCTCACTCCAATTAGGCTTTCGTCCCTACAGCTCTATGAAAATTTCTGTCCCTGAGGTCAGCAATGACCTTCAACCAGCTAAATCCAATAGTCGATTCTCAATTCCCCTCTTAATTTACTTACTAGCCACATGCTAACAACTACTCCTTTTTTCCCTGCTACGTACCCTTCAGTTGGCTTTTGTGATACCAGGTTTCTTGGGTTTTCTTCTGCTTTACCAGTCACTTCTCAGGCTCTTTGGCTGCTCCTTCTTTTTACTTTTAAAGTGTCAAGTTAGTTTGCCACAGAGATCAGCCTTGTTTTCTCCTCTCTATGAATACTTACTCTCTTAGTTATCTTATGTGCTCTGGTAGCTTGAAGTGTTTTCTACACGACATTGACTCCTAAATGTATATATCAAGCACAGATCTCTCCTACACTACAAATTTCTGAAGCTATTTGACTATTCAACATCTTCACTTGGAGTTTGATAGACATCTCAAACTCAAACTATTTGAATCTACAGTCTTAATTTTACCAAATCTCCCTTTCAACAGCTTTGCTGAGAAGTCAGATGTAATTATTATCTTTGTTCTTCTTTATGTAAGGGCTCCCTACTCCCCTATGGCTTCATTCATTTTATTTGTCTTTGATTTCCTGTCCAGTGTAGTTTTGTTTTGTTTTCATTTATTCTGCTTGGTGTTCTCTTAGATTCCTGGATTTGTGATTCTGTTGCTGGCATTAATTTTGGGAAAATCTCAGTTATTTTGCACTAAATATTTCTTCTGCCTCTTTCTCTCTTTCTGCCTCTGCTTCTTTCTGCATTCTCATTACACACGTGTTACACCTTGTGTAGTTGTCCCATGTTTTGGATATTCTATTCTGTTTTTACCATCTGTTTTCCTTTGCTTTTAAGTTTTGAAAGTTACTATTGATATACCCTAAAGATCAGAGATTCTTTCATCAGCCATGCCCAGTATATTAATGTGCCATTCAAAGGCATTCTTCATTTCTGTCTTAGCGTTATTGATCATTAACATGTCTTTGACTCTTTAATTTTTTAATCTCTAGCTTACATTGCCCATCTGTTCTTGCATGTTGTCTATTTTTTCATTAAGCCCTTAGCATGTTAATCATAGTTGTTTTGAAGTCTGCAATAATTTCAACATCCCTGACATGTCTAGTTCTGATGGTTGCTCTGTCTCTTCAAACTGTGTGGTTTGTTTTTATTGCCTTTTAGCATGCCTTATAATTTTTTGAAAGCCAGACATAATAGACTGGGCAAAAGAAACTGAGGCAAACAGGACTTTAGGAATGTGGTCGTAAAGTGTGGGGCAAGAGGAAGTATTCCATAGGTCTAGCATTAAGTCTCATTCTTTTAGTGTGCCTGTGCTGCTGTGTTGTGAACTTTACAAGTACTTCTCATTCTCACCTCATCCCATCCCTTAAGCAGAATAGGATGAGTAGAGGAGGTGGGAGTTGGGTACTTCTCCTCTCCTTAGATTGGTTAGGCTCTGATAAATGTCCAATAGATTAAGTTCTGGTAAAATAGTTTCTCTTGAGGGCAGGTCTTGATAAGAAAAGGAGAATACTCTGGTATATTTCAAAATGTTCACTTTTTCCTCCTCAAACCTCATAGAGCTCCTGGATTTAAAACACACCAAAGTGCAGAGGCTCCCTTAAGACAGACTTGTCCACACTAAACCTTCAGCAAATGTTCAGTGGGAGTTTAGATTTTCCTATCCTGGTACTGGTTCCTGCAGAGGTTCCTACGCATGGATTTTTGTTCCAGTAAATTGTTATCTGTATTCACTTGTCTTTTTCTCCCATTTTAGGGGACAGTGATTTGCTTTTGACATCACTTCTCTGACAGATCTAAGAAGAGCTGTTGATCTTCCAGTTTGTTCTGCTTTTTTTCTTGTTAAGACAGAGTGAAGACTTCCAAGCTCCTTATGTGCCAGACTAGACATCAGAAGTCCCTGTTGCTTCTGGGAAACAAGAAGTTTTCTTTTTCATTTCATATAATGGAAACTCTATTATTTCTATTGATGAGGTTAAACTATTTTTTTGCAATTATCTTTGATTTCTGTCATGTTTCACATCTTAATAAAATGTCAGTAAATCCTGCTGTCTCCACCTTATGTATGGATCCTGAATTTGACCACATCTTGTCATCTCCATCCCAACTACTATCCTAAATGACTATTGCCTTAATTATAGTAATTTAGCTTCTTAGCAGAGTTCCCTGCTTCTACCTTTGCTCTCCTATAGTCTAAATCTTAAAAGATCAATAAGATTATTAATATTTATAAATTATGAGCCATATCATGCCAATTCTTTGCTCTAAATATTTCAATGTCTTCCAATTAACTCAGAGTAAAATGGAAAGTTTCTTAAATTGCCTCTAGCACCATGCATGAACTCTGTTATCCCCAAATTCATTCATAAAGTAATTTACCTTGCTTACTCTGCTCAAGTCACACAGATCTTTCTGTGGTTCCTGGATCCCATAGCATTATCCTGATTTGGTTCTATAGTATTGGATGTTACTGCTGCCTGGAACTTCCTTAGTACAAATATCCATATTGCTAGCTTCCTGGTTTTCTTCAAGTCCTTACTTAAAATAGTTTTCTTGATAACAGCTGCTCTGAATGACCAGTTTAAACTTTTCCCCCACCCCCTTGTTTTCTAAATATCCCTTACTCTGTTCTACTTAAAAAAATTTTCAACAGCAGTTATCACCTTCTAACATATAATATACTTATTTATTAAATTAATTGTCTGTAATCTGTCTTCTTTTGGCCACATTTCATGTACAACATTATACTAGAATATTAACATTATTATTAATAATTATAGTAAACTCCATAAGGAAATTAGGCAGATATTTTCTCTGTTCTATTCCTTTATACAGTCTAAGCACCTAGAATGATGCCTGGCAAAATAACAGACCCTTGGTAATTTGTGGACTGCAAAATCAGAGGTATGATATCATTGTGTGTGTTTATTTTAAAAATAAGTTTTATTCTAAATTGTGATACACACAAATACACATACACATGCACTCAGATACATAGTGTCTAACATTTGCCCCCCACCTACAGCAAGTATAGTAAATGTATATAATTCTGGTGTTCTAAAATGTCTGTGGCATTACATTTTATTTTAAAATACTTTAAAATTATTTTAAACTAACAGGTGGATCCTTTTGCAATAAAATAATGGTATCTTTTAATGAAAAGGAACATTCATAATTATTCACGGTCAATCATTTTCTATTTTCAATTATACTTAACAATTTTTTTCTTCTGTGACTATTGATAGGAATGTATTATTCAAGTTGTTTCTTATATACCTGATATCTACTCACAGTACCAGAACACATGTCCTGAGTTTCATTGTTCTTTTCTTTATTAATAGTTATACTTAATTAAGCTGATCTAGGGTTTTCTATCAATCTCTGTTAACTAATTACGGTATTTTGATTCCATTTAAAACTGAGTTTTTATTTTACTAAAATATCTAGAATTCAGGTAATGTTGAAACCCTAAAGATAATTGTGAATTAAAGTGATATCTCTCTAACATTAAATCCAAAATATTTCAAAAACATAATTCTTTGGTAATATTTTCAAATGATTCCACATGTGAATAGCCCTGAAAACTATAATAAGGGCAGTGATGATAATATTCAGGATATCATTTCAGACACTCAACACACCTATCTACTTGAAGATCATCAATTTATGAGAAATGCTCTGTTTGATAGCATTGCTCACTGGTTCTCTACCAATGCATTTATAAGATTTATGTGTGCCTCTCAAATTGGCTTCCTACTGCAGATTCTTAGAAAAAAAATACATATCTGATAGTTAATAAAATTCATTCTACTTTCCATTTATTGCAAGCTATACTTGAAAAAATTTATTGAGCATTGAACTACATACTTGATATACTGTAATAGAAAGGGCTCCTTGATGTGCCTAAAGAAGAGAATGTAACACTACTCACCATGAATTAATCCTTGGGAAAAAAAGCAAAAAAAAAGAAGCTGTTATCAAGTTGGAGTGGTAATGACATTTCTATTCTGAAGAAAGAAATGTTTCAGAAACTCTCAGTACTTATTATTTAATTTAAAAAAAAAAAGTGCTTATTTGTTCCTAGGCTTTATTCCAGCAAAGATGCCAATAGGAAAATTATAAAATGATGCCTTTAATTATAACTTAAATTTAGAAAGAAAATTTGGGTTCAAGGACTGTTCATTATTAGTTTCCTGTACTTTTGGGGCAACAAAAAACCACATAGCTTTTTTTGTTTGTTTGTTTGCTTTTCAGATGTAGCATCAGTTGTTGCTTGCTTTTGGTTACATAAGCTTTAATTTTAGGATAGTTTTATATTTATAGAAAAGTAAAAAAAATAGTTTATAGAGTTCATGTGTAACATACACATAGTTTGGCTATTATTAAGACCTTACATTACTATGAAATATAAGACAAAACTAAGGAATGATACTGATACGTTAGTATTAGCAATACTTCATATTCTACTCAGATATCCTTAGTTTTTATCTAATGTTTTCTTCTATTTCAGGATCCCATCCAAGATACCATATTACATATTATCATGCCTCCTTAGGTTCATCTCAGCTGTGATGCTTTCTCTGATTTCATCCACCTAGAACTTTTGAGTTTTAAGGAATACAGGTCAGGTGTTTACAGATAATGGTCTTCAAAAGGGATTTGTCTGATATGTTCTCATGATTAGACTGGAGTTATAGGGTTTGGGGGAAGGAAGACCACAGAGGTAAAGTACTATTCTCATCATATTATATCATAGATATGTATTATTAGCATGAGTTATCACCATTGATACTAATCATCTTCAGCGGGCCGAGGTACTAGT
Source organism: Papio anubis (assembly GCF_008728515.1). NCBI lineage: Eukaryota > Metazoa > Chordata > Mammalia > Primates > Cercopithecidae > Papio > Papio anubis. The sequence goes on along the minus strand of NC_044976.1, from coordinate 104,713,402 downwards.
AAAGTTCTTCACTGTAAAGTCTCCCTCACAACTTTCTATACTGTATTATTTGGAACAAAGTCACTATGCATAGCTCATATTTAGGGTGAAGAGTAATAATCCACCTCCTTGAGGGGGCAATACCGACATAACATATATGGAATTTTTCTAAATGAGAAATTGATTTTCTTTTATTCATTTATTCAGTCATTTATTTTTGTCAATATGAACTTGTAGATATTTATTTTATGCTTTAGGTTATAATCTAATACTACATTATTAATTTCCTGCTCAAACTTTCAAAATTTGGCAATTCAAGATCTTTCAGTCAGCTCCTATGTCACTTTGACATGCTTCAGTAGTTTCTTTTCTTTTTCTTTCTTTCAACATTTGTTTTCATTTTGACAATACCTCTAGGATTATCCTGTATATTTCCTGTTCCAGTTTTACAATCAGACATTTCTTTCAAGATGACTGATTTCTTCAATTGCAGAGGAGTAGGAGAAACAAAGATCTGGGCAATGGGTGTATTTACTCATTTACTTATTGACCAAAGATCTGGGCAATGGGTGTATTAAATGACTTGGATGTTGTTACTTCTAGTATCCCTCGGCAACAGATTTTGAAACTATGTGTGTGTATACTAGTCCTTGTATACACATTTATCTGTAACTGGTTTTCTATTTTCCCATCTGTAGCTACATTAGGCTAAACCTAAGTTCATATGAATGTCTTCAACTCTAACCCAGTATCTCATGGCTTACTCTAGCCTTCACCCCTTGATTACATTTAACAATCACTCCAACAGTGAGAAGTCTGGATTCCACCATTTGCAATCCATTTACTGATTTATCTGATCCTAAAGTACAACTTTAGTAGTTCCAGAATTGTTAACAGTAAAGAAACAACTTTGCCAGCTGGAGGACAATGCTTATATACAATTCCTGCTGACTTTAGTCTTAAAGTCTCCAGAAATTTTCAAAGTTACTTAGTATCTTCCCCTACCCCACCCTTCTCAATGAGATTACATCATATATTTGCCATGCAGTTACATTATTTTGTTACAGTATGCATCTTATCATGGGATCCCTCAGTGTCCCAATTTATTTTTTAAATTTGCATATGTTGTCTCAAACTTTGTGCTATAAAGTTTTAGGGGTTTTGACAAATTAATAATATCATGTAAATGCCGGTATAGCATCATGCAGAATATTTTCAAAGCTCTAAAAACAAAACAAAACAAAAAGCAAAAATCCCACAAGATTTTAGCCATTCAAAATTATCCCCTCTACAAACTCTTAGTAGACACTATTTTTTTTTCCTTCCACAGAGTTTTCCCTTTTCCAGGATGTCATACAAACAGAATCATAGAAAATGTGGCATTTTCACACTTGCCCTTTTTATATAGTAATAAGCATTTAAGATGTATCCGTTGTATCATACAGAGTGGTAGTTCATTCCTTTTAAATCACTGAATGGTATTCAATTGTATGTATGTATCAGTTTGTTTTTCCACTAACCTCTTGAAAAATTAGGTTGCTTCCATTTTTTGATAATCATGAGTGAAGCTGTTATCAATATTTGTGTGCAGGTTTTTTGTGTGACTATAATATTTTTGATTCGTTGGATAAATACTTTTTAGTGTGATTGATGAGTTGCATTGTAAGACTATTTTTGACTTTATAAGAAACTACCAAGCTATCTTCCAAAGCGTCTGTAACATTTTACATTCCCACCAGCAATGAATGAGAATTATATTGTTCTATCCTTTCCAGCAATTGGTATTTTCAAATATTTTGAATTCTAGCCATTCTAATGAAGATGTAAAGTTATTTCATTGTTTCAGTTTGTATTTCCCTCATGACAAATGATGTTGAGCACTTTTTTTTTTTTGTATGCTTATTTGTCATCTCTTTGTCTTCTATTCTTCTATGGTCAAATATTTGTTGCCATCTTTTGCCCATTTTAAAATTTTTGTTTGTTTTCTTCTTGTTAGGGTTTTTCTTTTTTTCTCTTCTTTTCTTTTTTTTTCTTTTCTTTTTTTGGTTTGTTTGTTTGCTTCTTTTTTTGAGACAGAGTCTCACTCTGTTGCCCAGGCTGGAGTACACTGGCACGATCTCAGCTCACTGCAACCTCTGCCTCCTGGGTCCAAGTGATTCTCCTATCTCAGCCTCCTGAGTAGCTGGGATTACAGGTACTCACCACTATTCCTAGCTAATTTTTATATTTTAAGAGAGATAGGGTTTCACCATGTTTGTCAGGCTCATGATCTGCCCATCTCGGCCTTCTAAAGTGCTGGGATTACAGGTGTGAGCCACTGTACCTGGCCTTTTTGTTAGGTTTTAAGAGATCTTTGTATATTCTAGACAGAAGTCCTTTTCCAGTCATGTCATTTGCAAATATTTTCTCAAAGTTTGTAATAAAGGCCAACTTTCAAATTGCTCTTTCATGGATTGTATACTTTTGAGACAGCCAGGTGGGAGGGGTTCCCTGCAGAAACTCCAACCAGCCTGCCCACCGAGGTGGAGCCTTGGGAAGTTAAAGACATTTGCAGCAGCCAGAGGCCTGGCCCCTCTTCTTCCTGTGTGAAACCTGGGATTCAAACTGCTGGGCAGTATGGACTCTACTTGAGGGACTCTGGGCTTGTGAAAGTCCCTATTTCCCCCGTTTTTTTTTTTTTTTTTTCCATTTCACCCAATAAAACTCCGCTTTACTTACCCTTTAAGCCGTCTGTAAATTTTCATGGCCATGGGATGGACAAGCACCCCATCTTTAGCTGAACTAAGGAAAAGTCCTGCAACAGTTTTGGCACCCAATGTGGGGCTCAAGAAGCGGTGAGTGAAATGGGGACTCAAAACCTCTCACTGTTGCTTCTAAGACTTTTCATTCTTGGACTTCTGAGGGTGGGGGAAACCATGCCTCCAGCCTGTGTCACTCCCAGGCCTTTGTCTTCCTTTTTCAGGACCCGCCAGTGAGCAACACCTTCCTTCCACTCCCCCATTCCTGCCGAGGCTGGAATGCATGGCCCAAGGGTCCTACACAGCTGGCTGGCTGGTTTCTAGCCACATGTAGCTGCTGCAGCCTTCCCCTTCCCTGGCCAAGGAGTTTAACTCTATCAAATAGTAATTATGCTTAAAATTTTCTCCCTGGTGGAAGAACCAGTTGCAAAAGAATAAGAGGTTCTTCTCCAGGTATTTTTGAACTGTTTTATTCTTTGCTTTCTCTATCCCATCATCAGTTAACCTTTTATTTTATTTTATTTTATTTTGTTCCTTTTAGAAGACATTTTTACTAATCCAGGCCCTCCAACTATCAATGTTTGTACTCTCTGTAAAGTTTTGATTGTGAAAAAGGATCTTGTGGGGACTGGGATATTGTGGGGACTGGGTTTCCTTCTACCTGTCTGTGTGTTGTGTGAAGTGTCTATAAAAAGAGCTCTAATTAATTTAGCCTAAAGAAAGACAAGTGCTTGGATCACATGCTTTTTTTTTTTAAGGGAAGGTAAAAGCTGTGGCAACTTTCAGCTCATATGACTTCAATCTTTGAAAAATAAAAACAGACCTAAATACTATTGTTAAAGTGCAGGTCAGATGCAAGGTTTGTTAAGTGCTTAGAGGTTACAAATCACTTTTTGGCTTTTGAGAACTATTTGACTTGCTGGCCTGACAATTGGTAAGGACTGGGGATATATGGAACTAACCATGCCCTTAACTAAGAAGGCAGACATTGGCTGCACTTAGCACACAATTAAAGCAACTTATCAAGTTGTACCTTAAAGTTAAAAATTGCTCAGAGTTAATCAAAACTACTTGTAATAGATTTACATGCAAGGTGTGTAAGAACAGTGAAATGTGTTTTACAGTGAAAGGTTATATGGAAGTGTAGAAATGTAAACTTTTGCTTAGCGTTAAAGGATTGTGTTAAGTTAAATTAGGAAGAAGCTGAAGGTTCAAAGAAGTGGTGGAATAATTGTGGAAATTAATCTTGCCGAAGATGTTCTCTGTGTGAACACATCGACTACATTCAAAAAAAGGGTATTACATGGATTTTCTCTAAATTGAATGTTGAAATAAAAGCATAACAAGGTTTTCCCAAGTTGCTAATCTGCTCTTTGGCAAAATTTGTAAAGGGCTATGACAGGTTTTTGCTTTTTTAAAATTTCTGAGTCATCATTTTGGCAAAATAAATAATTTATGGTAATCTGGAATTCTATTTTAAAATATCAAGTGTTTTAAACCTTGAAAATTTAACAGCCTTCCCAAAATAAAACTTCAGCTTTAAAATTGTCTCCCCTGGCACCTAGCTTTTAAAATACTTCAGAGGGCCCCTGAAGTGTCCAAAAAAGAGAGGTAAACAGGATTCTTTGACATGTTCAGGAACAAGGGATTGCCAAAATGATGCTCAATCTTCTCTAGGTTATATTTTTGTGAATAATGCTAATATATGTTCCAAAATTGTATGAGATTTCTAAAATTCTAATGTCTGAGTATATGCTATCAATTGTAATTAAGGTTTTATGTTAACTTATTGTAAACCACGGAGATAACCAAATTTCTTTGTCAGTTGTGTTTCTAACTGTAATTACCCTTATATCTTGCTATTCACAGACAGTTGTAATCTTGTTATAATCCTTTTTAAAACATGGTTCATAATAAGTTGTAGAACTTTGACAGGCACTCTCAAATACAAGATTTTGATAAATTTGGATATTTTGACACTAGAATACAGAAAAATGTACAAGACTCCTGAGGAGCTGAAATGCTCACGAATATCAAGAAAAACAAGAGCTAACTAAATGAATTGAACTCAGGAATCTGAAGCAAATGTTTCTGACTTTTGCTTGGAATATTGCTGATTCTTGTTTTGTTTTTCATGAAGAAATCTTATTTTGAACTATGTATGGCCTTTAATAATTAAGTTATACACTCCTGTGACCAAAATTTGGAGTGTGTTTGTTTCTCTCTGCCTGGTTCCTCTAGAATCCGGAAACTATCTATGAGTATTCTTAACTTATGGCAATACAGTTATTTGTATCAGTGCAATACATGTACATTTTTCTTTTGCAAAAGGACACAATTGGAATAATTGGTTATTTTACCAGGGCTTTGATTGGAAGGGCATATTTTCCTTTAAGGAGTCAATCTTGACTTGCAGACCCAATAAAAGCCCAGTGGGGAAACTGGCCTCTTACCTCATCAACACAGTCTCTGTACAGGATTCCTGACCTGTGGTCAGTAAAGAAAGTCACTTTCTAACAGGTCTAGGAGCTCCAAGTTTATCTTGGGACCTTAACAGGAGAGAAGCACCCAACTCACAGGTGTTTGAGGATCTAAACCCATGGTTGGGCTCAACTTTAACAGTTCTTACCTGAGACACCTTGTGGAACAAACTTCCATTAAAGCCTATCCAAAAGGCCAATGTAAAAATAATTATTCTTGTTGCATTTCATGCAAATAATTAGGCCAAGTATAAGACTAAAGTCTATTTTGCAAATCATTCATTCTTATGATAATTTTTTTTTTTTTAACAAAAATGAGGACTGGAGAGAGAGAAATTATATTTCAAACTTATCATAGAGTTGTCATTAAATTTTAAACTCATTAGTTGTTTTTAAGTTTTGCTTACATTTTAGACTAACCCTGCTTATTCCTGTGAAATTACCAGAAATCTCTAGGTACTGTTCAGAAAGAACAAGAGGGATGAGTAATATAGAAATCTGGATCAATATTTTAGTTCTGAGCAATTATCCTGCAAATTCTGCCAGATGATGAGATAAATAGGGAATAAACAGACAACACATCACCCAGAGGTTTCCTTTTGGGAAAGTACAACTAAGAGAGCTAACCAAAGTCAACCACCATGCACCCAAATCCTAGCAAGCATAACTATAGCCACCAGTCACCTGGTTGTGTCACAAGACATCTTTTCCTCTCCTTTGTTGGAGGAGGACTCGGTTCCACAGTTGCACCTTAGCATTCAACTTATAAGGAGTCCATGCAACCCCCAACCGAGATCCATTTTTGTCCCAGACTCAATTCCAACCTTTGGGTCAAAGCCCTAGGAAAGAAAACCGGATCTAAGGAATCCAGAGGCAGATGACAACAGAGGTTAAAAGGCACAGCACAGGTAAGCGTAGCTGATTCCTGCCAATTAAGCCAACCCCCAAGCTTCCTATTTCGTGGATAAAGGCCACTTTAATATCCATGTCATAAATCAGGTCTAGAAAACTCCAAGGCTACTGACAGTAGGTGGAAAAGAGACATAGGTGAGAGCAGATAATTCCGAATCACTAGGTCCCCCTGCTTCCTGGGTGCAAGCCGCTTTGGTACTCATGGTGACACCTGCCAAGGTCACCAGAACTCAGGGATGCAAGTATGGAAGACGGCAATAGGATGCTCTTCCCTCTCTCCCTCACATACCCTAGGTATCTTCTGGGAAAAGAAGGAACCAGTGACAACTACTCCCCTCTTTCTAGATGGGTAGCCATTCCTTTTCAGTCTGTACCCCTTTTAGAATGCATCCTGAACCCCTGGGACCCCTTTGAACAAACACTTTCTTTTTATTCCTTTCTCTTCCTCTATTCTCTCTTCACTAATAGGTAACTGGGTCTCCATACTCTGGGACACCCTTCTCAGATGCATCCTCCGAACTGGAAAGAGTTATCTGCCAAACCTTAAACTGGTGGCTTAGGATTAGGCTTAGGGGAAGGGAACCCAGAAGTCTGACATGCTGGCAAAATTAACCAGTTGGGCTTTTGGCCTCCCTATCCCTGTGCAAACTGGTAAAAGGCCTCAGAATTTTTGGGCTATTACCCCACAACTTGTTTTGCTTTGATACATGTTTTCTAATAACTCCATTTGGCTGTTCTTGCCTTCAGGCCATCAAACTCCAAACAGTTATGCAACTGGAGCCTCTGACAATGGCCCCTTCTGCTGGGAACCCTTAGATCAGCTTCTGAGAGAGCACTGCCAACTCCCATTTCCCCAAAACAGCACCTCTTTCAACAGGAAGCATTTAAGATTGGTCTTTGTTCCTATTCTTATTCTAATGGAAGTTAGATGTACTTCTTTAGAGAGGGGAATGCGGGGTCCCTGCGGAAACTCCTACCAACCTGCCCACTGAGGTGGAGCTTCAGGAAGTTCATGACATTTGCAGCAGGGAGGAGCCTGACCCCTCTTCTTCCTGTGTGGGATTCAAACTGCCAGGCAGGACGCACTCTAGTGGAGGGAATTTGGCCTTGCGAGAATCCCTGTTTCCCTCTTTTTTTTCCCTTTTCACCCAATACAATCCTGCTTTACTCATGCTGTAAGCCATCTGTGAGCCTAAATTTTCATGGCTGTGGCACAGACAAGCGCTCCATCTTTAGCTGAACTAAGGAAAAGTCTTACAACACTTTATAGTGTTGTATCTAAAAACCGACCTCAATACCCAAGATTACTCAAATTTTCTCCTATGTTTTATTTTAGAATATTGTTCAGTCTATAGCCTATTTTGAGACAGTTTCTGTACAAGTTTTGAGGTCTATACCTAGGATCAATGTTTTGCATGTGGATGGATACCCAATTGTTTTAGTATGTTTGTGGAAAAATTTACTTTTTTCCATTAAATCTTTGTGCTTTTGTCAATAATCAGTTGGCTGTATTTGTGTAGATCTATTTCTGGCCTCTTTATTCTGTTCCATTGATTTATGTGACTATTATTTCCCCAGCAATGATCTGTCTTGATTATTCTAGCTTTAAATTCTGTCTTCAAATTTAGTGGTGTGAGTCCTCCAACTTTGTTCTTCTTTTTAAATATTTTGTTGCTTTTCTAAGTGCTTTGACCTTACGTAAAAATTTTCAAATCTGTTTGCTGATGTTTATAGAAAAAGTTTGCTGGGATTTTGATTAGGATTATATCGAATCTGTAAATAGCATTTATAAACTCTACAACTTAACAATATTGAGCATCCTAATCCATGAGTACAGAATACTTCTTCCTTTACTTAAACCTTTATTTATTTCATGAATGTGGTTTTTTGTATACAGATCCTGTACAGATTATATTTACACATAAGAACTTTTTTGATGTTATTGTAAATTGTATTTTTTTAAATTTATATTCCAATTGTTATTTGCCACATCATAAAAAAGGAAACAACTTTTGTATATTGACCTTGTATTCAGTGACCTTATTATACTCGGCCTATTAGTTTTCTATATTATTTGAGGTGTTCTATATAGCCAATCATGTCACCTGAAATTAAGGACACATTTAATTTTTCCTCTGAATCTGGATGTCTTTTTAAATTCTTTTTCATTATATTAGATAGGACATTCAACTGATGTTTAATATGAGTATTGATAGATGACTTACTGCTTAGTTCTTGAATTTAAGAGGAATATATTCAGTCTCTTTCTATTAAGTATGATGTTAACTATGGATAGTCTCATATATACCCTTTATTAGTTTTAAAAAACACTTCTATTTATAGTTTTTTTGATAGTTTTTATCATGAATGTGTGATAAACTTTTCTGCATCTTTTAATATATTTTTTTTCATTTTTCAGTATGTTAACATGAATTTTAATAATCAAAGTACATACTTTGTGTAATTTATATTCTTTTAAATTTATTAAAATGTTTTTAATAGCTATGATGTAATCTACCCATGAATATTCCATTTATGCTTGAGAAGAATGTGAATTCTTCTATTTCTGGATGAAGTATTCTATAATTATCAAGTAGATTAAATTGATTGATACTGCCGTTCAGGTCATTTATTTCCTTACTCATTTCTGCCTACCTGATGTATCAATTATTGACAGAGATGTGCTGAAATCTCCAAAAAAGTCAATTTGTCTCTTCCTTCTTTTAGTTCTATCAGTTTTTGCCTTATATGATTTGATGCTCTGTTGGTAGGTGCTCACGTATTTAGGATTGTCATGCCCCTTTGAATAAATGATCCCTTTATTTTCATATGCTTCTCTTTATTCCTGATAATCTTCTTTGTTTTGAAGTCTTTTTCAAATTAATATAGCTAGCTACTCCAGTGCTGTTTTGATTGGTGTTATAACTCTATATCTTTTTCCATATTGTTACTTTTAACCTGAAGATTATATTTAAATTTAAGTAATACACGTACAATTATAAATATTTTTATATTTCAAGTGGATTTATTATAGACAACATGTAGCTGCTTTTTTAAAAAAAATTCAATCCAGTTATCTGCTTTTTAAATTCAATGTTTAGACCATTCACATGTATAGTGATAATTGATATAGTTGTATTTAAACCTACTATTTTAGTAATTGCTTTCTGTTCATTGTATTCATCTTTTGTTTTCTTATATCCCTTCTGACTTTCTAGGTTTCAACTGATCACTTTTTAAAATTCTATTTTATCTCCTCTCTTAGTACATTAATTATATTTTTTGAGCAAATGAAAGATTGCCTTAGAGCTTCTAATATACATTTTAAAATAATGTAAGTGTACATTCAAATAACACCATTTCCCTTTATTTGTAGCACAGGTAGTTTATAACAGAGTAGTCTCAATTCTTTCTTTCATCCTTTGTGCCATTGCTGACATTTGATTCACTTATCTGTGTATAATAGTCACTCAATACATTGTTAGTGTTATTTCCTTAAGCAGTTACGTTTAAGAATAACACATTAAATATTTTTATTGTACCTGCATTTATTTAGATACGTTCCATTTTCTGATCTATATGACCTCCTGCCTGAAGAGATTCTTTTACTATTCTTTACTGAGCCAATTAGCTAGTAATGAATAATGAATTCCCTCAAGGTTTTTTTTTTTTTTTTTTTCTTTTCTTTCTTTCTTTTTTTTTTTGAAAGCCCTATTTGTCCCTCACTTTTGAAGAAGAATCCTCAGTTTGTGGTTTTATTTTTTCTTTCAACACTAAATTTTTTTTCCACTGTCTTGCTTATATTAGTTGTATTGTTTTAGTTTGTTCTGGCTGCTATAATAAAATACCATAGACTGAGTGGCTTATAAACAATGTATTACTACAGTTCTGAAGAAAGCCCAAGACTGGCCCAGTGTGGTGGCTCACGCCTATAATCCCAGCACTTTGGAAGGCTGAGGCGGGCAGACAACTTGACTTCAGGAGTTGGAGACCAGACTGGCCAACATGGTGAAACCCCATCTCTACTAAAAATACAAAAATTAGCTGGTCTTGGTGGTGGGCACCTGTAGTCCCAGCTACTTGGGAGGCTGAGGCAGGGGAATTGCTTGAATCTGGGAGGTGGTGGTGGCAGCAGTGAGCTGAGATCATGCCACTGCACTCTAGCCTGGGTGACAGAGTAAGACTCTGTCTCAAAAACAAAATAAAACAAAAGTCCAAGGTTAAGGTGCAACCAAATTTGACCTTTTGGGAGGGTCTACTTTCTAGACAACCATCTTTTCACTGTGTCTTTACCTGGCAGAAGGAAAGAGGCCTCTGGGTTCTCTTTTCTAAGAATACTAATCCTAATTGTGAGAGTTCTGTCTTTATGACCTAATCATGTCCCAAAGGCACCCCTCCTAATACCATAAATTTGGTGGTTAGTATTTCAACATATAAATTTTTGGGAAATGAAGATTCAAACCGTAGTAATTTTTTTTTTAATAAGTAAAAGGATTTTACACCTTTTGGCTTCCAAGTTTTCTCTGTTTTTTCCATTCTTCTAGAAGTTTGGGAATGCCATATACTCAGGTGTATATTGTTTGATATTTATCCTGCTCGGTGTTCTATAAACTTTCTCAATCTATAGACTGTTTTTTTTTTTTTTTTGGAAAGTTCTGAATTATTATTTCAAATATTCCTGTACCATTCTCTCTCTGGTCTTTTTCTGTTTTACCAATTTTGTTGCTTTTATAACTTTTTATATCGTACCTCAGTTCTTGGATGTTTTCTTCTAGTTGTTTTATCTTTTTTCTCTTTGCATTTCTGTTTCAGAAGTTACTATTAACAAATCTTCAATTTATAGCTTTTGTTTTCTTTTGTTCATTGAATGAACTGTTGAATTCATTATGAAAATTCTTTATTTCTCCTTCTGTTTTTTATTTCTAGTTTTACATTTCATTTTTTACTCCAATTTTTTATCTCTCACTTGACATTACCCATTTGCTCTTGCATGTTTGCTGTATTTTCTATTTGAAGCCTTAACAATAATAATTATTTTAAAATTCATTTTCTGATAATATTATGTCCTAGGTGAGTCTGGTTCTGATGATAGCTTTGAGTCCTCAAACTTTTTTTCTTTCCTTTTGGTATGTCTTGTAATTTTTTTGTTGAAAGCCATACATGCATGCATAATGGATATTGAGCTGAATAGGCCTTCAGTTAAACATCTATGTTAATTGTGCTAGGAGTTCAGATTAAAATTCCTCTTATGTCTTTGTTCCTTTCTCTCTTTCTCTCTCTCTCTCTGTTTTTTTTTTTTTTTTTTTTTTTTTTGTGGAGGAAAAGGGCTTCTGTTTGTATTGCTACTCAGATAAAGTCTGACTCCTCCAACTCCTTCAACTGCAATCCATTAGAGGCTCTCTGGTGTGGTGGTAGAGTTTGAGAGAGGGAAGTGTTTTTATTAAAATTAAGTGTTAATTTTCTGATAAAAACCTTAGTATTTTCATAGGCCTATGTCTTGGAATGTGGTTTTACCGGTATTCCTCTTCCTCCTCCAGGGATACAGCTTTTCTCTTTTTGCCTCTCTTTCTTCACTGCACATTGCTCTTTTCTTGGGCTGTAGCAGACAGATCCAATATATTTTCCTGGAATTTTGTTCCCTGTTTTGTATACTTTTGTTGTTGCTTTTTTTAGTTGAGACAAGTAAGTTGGAGGGGGACAAAGTTGGATAGAAATTCTCTGAGGTAGCCAGGTCAAATAAGGTTCTTATAAAATGCTCTAACAAAGTTTTTCCCCTGCAGAATCAGCCTTCGTCTGGGTAAAGAATCTGGGGAACTTTTACCATGTCTTATCTTCCTATCTCCCTGCCATGAACACTAGAAGATTATTTTTAGATCCTCACTGTGAGGATCTAAAATTGTGTAGATGACCCCTCTGATTGGGAACCTAGGTTTTTCAAACTCTCACACTAATCTAGTCCACAGGAATTCAACACATTTACTAGTAAAGTAAGTGATCTTATCATTTATGATGTCCAGTACTTTCTGCTTCAGGTAAGCAGATCCCTGGGATGGATCTCTTTGTTGATCTACGTTTTGGGGTATGGATTCACACTGATCTTAGTGCCTTCTTCCCTGTCTGACTGAGGATAGGCAGTTGGCAACATTCATGATATAAGTTTCAGAGGAGCTTGGTTGAGGCATTGAGTAGAATTTCTTCTTATCTTCATTTAGTTACATACAATGAAAGAGCAAAAAAACCTAATACTATGTCTTGAAAATATGTTAAATGATAAATATGAGAGATTATTAGAATCCAAGTGAATTACTTGAAAGCAAATGTAAATATACATGGTGGCTAAGGTGTTGATATAAGAATGCTTGAAAAGTTGAAATAATTGAAACTACGAAAAGCAGAGTGAGCAAAGAAAAGTAATATGGAACAAAAAGAGATAAAGAATGAATATTAATACTTTCTGAAAATAAAGTAGCTTTATACTGCTTAACAGATTATTAAGGTCACTTAAAGTTACCAATAAATAAATGTTCTTCAAAAATTGTCTTTTCTCTGCTGACGTCAAACAGGACATTTCAATTAATATTACAATGATTCAGTAAATGTTTACAGTATTCAATAAATACAATTAAAACATGTCTATATGCCAATATTGAGCAATATGTAAAGGAAACACCAAAAGTAATCCCATTAACAAGAGCTTCTCCACCATTCTAGAAAAAGATCTCTATAATGAATGCTACAAAATATTGATGCAAGCAATTGAAAAGGGCAAAAAACAAATGGAAAGATATTCCATGTTCATGGATTGAAAGAATAAATATCATTAAAAGGTCCATACTACTCAAAGCAATCTATAAATTCAGTGCAGTCCATATCAAAATACCAATGGCATTCTTCACAGAAATGGAAAAAATGATCCTAGAATTTATATAGAAACACAAAAGACCCAGAATAGCCAAAGCCATTCTAAGCAAAAAGAACAAAGCTGAAGTAATTACATTACTTGACTTCAAATTACACTACAAAGTTATAGTAACCAAAACAGCATGGTTCTGGCATCAAAACAGACACATAGATCAGTAGAACAAAATACGGAACCCAGAAATAAATCCATACCTCTATACTCAACTCATTTTTGAAAAAGGTGTCAAGAATATACACTGGAGAAAGGTAAGTCTTTTCAATAAATGGTGCTAGGAAAGCTAGGTATCCATAAGAAAGGAATGAAACTAGACCCCTATCTGTTGCCATATTCAAAACTCAAATCAAAAGACTGAAATCCAAGGTCTGAAATTATGAAGCTACTAGAAAAAAACATAGGGGAAAACATTCCAGGATGTAGGTCAGGCAAAGATTTATTGAATAAGACCTCAAAACAACAGGCAACCAATGCAAAAATAGGCAAACAGAATCACGTTATACTAAAAAGCTTCTGCACAGCAAAGGAAACAATTAACAAAGTGGAGAGACAACCCACAGAATGGGAGAACATATTTGCAAAGTATTCATCTGACAAGGGATTGACAAACAGAATATATAAAAGCTCAAAAAACTCAATAAGAAAAAAATAATAATCTGATTTAGAAATGAGCAAAAGTTCTAAACAGACATTTCTCAAAAGGAGACATAAAAATGGCCAACAGGTATATGAGAAAAATGCTCAACATCTCTAACCATCTGATAAATGAAAATCAAAACTCAAATGAGATATTTCACTCCAGATAAAATTGCTTTTGTCCAAAAGATGCTGGTGAGAATGTGGAGAAAGGAAAACACTTACCCTCATACACTGTTGGTGGGAATGTAAATTAGTACAGCCTCTATGGAGAACAGTGTGGAGATTACTTACAAGGCTGAAAATAGAACTACGATGTGATCCAGCAATTCCACTGTTAGGTAGATATTCAAAAGAAAGAAAACCAGTCAATCAAAGAGATATCTGCACTCTCATGTTTACTGAAGCACTATTCACAATAGCCAAGATATGGGATCAACCTAAATTTCCATCAACGGATTAACGAATAAAGAAAACGCAGCACATATGCAAAGTGGAAAATTATCCAACTATAAAAAAGAATGAAATCTTGTTATTTGCAACAACATGGATAGAACTGAAGGACATTATGTTAAGTGGAATAAGTCAGTACAGAAAGACAAATATTACATGTTCTCACTCATATGTGAGAACTAAAAAGAAAACTGAATTCATGAATATTGAGAGTAGAATTATGGTTACTGGAGGCTAGGAAAGGTATTAGGAAGGAGTACTGAAAAAAGACAAAATGGCTAATGGGTACAAAAACACAGATAGAATGAATAAATTTAGTGTTCACTAGCACAATTTGGTGACTACGGTTAATAATAATATTTTGTATATTTTAAAATAATGAAAAGAGTGAAATTTGAATGTTTCTAACACAAATAAATGATAAATGATTGAGGCGATAGATATTCTGATTACCCTGATTTGATAATTACACATTATATGCTTCCATAAAAATATCACATGTACCTCATGAATATGGACAATTATTAGGTGTCCATGGTAATTAAAAATTAAAATTAAATTAAAAAGTATAAAAGTAAATAAATAAAATACGAAAAAACATATCAGAAAAATGAAGTGTTATGAAGGGCAGGTGAATCTCTGATGTTATTACTTGTCACCTTACTTCATTTTACGATAAGAAGCAATAGAAATTATAGATAATCTTCAGCAGAAACAATTTTCTTGATTTGTTTGTTGTTAGTTCTCTTCCTAATGGACAATTAAGTATGCAATGAGCAACTTGTAACTTCAGTTTTGCAAAGGTAATTTCAGATTTTATTAGAGAGTAACATTCATAGATAATACTGAAAATTTTAGAAAACTACTCACAATATTGTACTTACTCAGGTAGGCAGATACTTATACTGATGGGTCCGGGCAAACCATTGTAAATAATTGTGGAAACGCACTTACGCCCAATATAAAGTGGTGATGTGATTTTTTTTCATTTTCTAAATATTTTATGACTTTAAATTGTGTTTGAATGTTTAATTTTAGATGCATAAGCTTTTTTGATTAAAATTGTTGAGTGGTGTTCTTTTTAAGTGATGTGATCAGAAATATTTATCTAAGTTGAAAATACTACAGGAATATGCAGCAAACATAACCATTCCTTAATGTGGGCAATTTTAACATTAAATAGTTGACCAAACAAAAATAAAGCAATAGTCATGGTATTTTGTAAAATTCATTTTTAGTTACGGCATTTAACATTTTATTTAGCTAATAGGTAATTCTCTTTTCATTCTAGGATGTTCTATGTGCTCTTTTCTCAAAAAATTGTGTGAATTTCTGACACCTATTAAGTTTAGAAATAAATTTTTCAACTTATCTAAAGTTAACAATGGGGAAGATCTTCATGAAATCAAAACTCCAATCTATTTGTATGAGTAAAAAGTATGTTAGAATGCAATGTTGTGCTTATGATACATCTGTTGATTATTAATAACAAGAAGCCAAAATTGATAATGCTATTATTTTTATTTTGTATTAGAATAAACTAAAATGTAGAAAGAGCCAACTATCGATGATTTGCATTCAGAATCTGTGTGAATAAAATACTACTGTCTTTGAGTATCATGAGTTTTAGAGCAATAAGTCAATTTACCACCTCTTATTTGTGGCTAATTATATCATTATTTCTAAAACAGAGTAAGAGATGTATCACATAATTATCTGAATTCTTCATAAAAATACTATTTTTCTTTTCACCTAAAGTCTAATAAAAGTCATATTATTGTATCTTGCACATCTGGATAGCTACTTTACTATTGAGGACTATAATATAATATAATTTCAAAGCTCATCTTATTTGTGTTTACTGTTACATTTTTTCCTAAACTTTATTGCCTGGTTATTATGGGATAGAGAGATAATATCAGAGGTTGATTTTATGTGTAGGATGCACTATACAAACAAAGGATTTTGCAGTGATTTTAATAGTTGAGTTTGGTGTTATAAATGAAACTCAGCCAGGTGATAAAGAAGTGCCGAAGAGGGAGGAAAGCTCTTTTCTTAAGGAATTAATATTTTTCTTGAAATGGCGCTTGTTCTTAGTAAAATATGTATTTTTAAATGTAATTAATTTGAGATTTTATTGTTTGGCTTTGTTATGTTTAATTTGTCAAATCATTTTGGCTTTAAAATTATAAAAGGGCGACTAGCATAAGAAACCTACACCTAATTTTATGTCTTTATTTTAATTATTTTCTAATAAAATATATCATTGAAGGATTCATAATTTTTTTCTTAATAAAAATTTAAACTTGAGAAACACTATGATATCGTTTGACTCTGTGTTCCACCCAAATCTCACTTTGAGTTGTAATCCCCATAATCTCTGTATGTCAAGGGCAGGACCAGGAGGAGGTATTAAATAATTGAATCAAGGGAGCAGTTTCCGCCATGCTATTATTGTGATAATGAATGAGTCTCAAGAGATCTGATGGTTTTATAAGCGTCTGGCATTTCTCCTACTTGCACTCGCTTCATCCTACTGCTCTGTGAAGAAGGTGCCTGCTTCTCCTTTGCCCTCCATCATGATTATAAGTTTCCTGAGGCCTCCACAACCACGCAGAACTGTGAGTTAATCAAACCTCTTTCCTTTATGAATTGCCCAGTCTCAGGTATTTCTTCATAGCAGTGTGAGAACAGACTAATACATAACTGCTATTTAAGAAACATGAGGGATCCAATTGTATGATTTAACCCATAACCAAGCAGTTATCATTCTATGAGAGTAGTGATTAAAGACATAACAGTTTCTAGAACATATATTTTCTAATACATCAAATAATTTGCTTTTGTCATTGATGATTGAAAAAAAAAAAAAACAGGGCCGGGCGCGGTGGCTCAAGCCTGTAATCCCAGCACTTTGGGAGGCCGAGGCGGTGGATCACGGTGTCGAGATCGAGACCATCCTGGCTAACATGGTGAAACCCCGCCTCTACTAAAAATACAAAAAAATAGGCCGGGCGAGGTGGCGCATGCCTGTAGTCCCAGCTACCGGAGGCTGAGGCGGGAGAGAATGGCGGAACCCAGGGAGGCGGAGCTTGCAGTGAGCCGAGATCAAGGCCACTGCACTCCAGCCTGGCGACACAGCCGAGACCTCGCCCCAAAAAAAAAAAAAAAAAAAGAAAAAAGAAAAAAAAAAAAAAAACAATACAAAAAAGCCATCAGGTCAATAGCTTAGTAATGAAAATCTTATTTGTATGTCTGCCTTTATACTGGAAGGAAAAACACTAGTTTGTTTGGAAAGCAAAGCTGTCAAATGTGACATACATTGTTCCTCAGATCTATTATAGAAGGTTCACAATAAGTGCACTTCTGTCACATGCATTAAATTTATTTTGGAGCATCGAGGGCATGGATAAAGATTTTGGTTCACAAGAAGACTTTATTGTAAAATAGATATGGGCTATGTTATTGAAGTGAAATTACTGGGCACTTTAGGTACCCATTTTTACCTAGGTCCTAGGACTATTTGGCGTAGTAAGTTGTAATTGATTTCGAGGTTCCAATAGATATGCTGACCTCAGAATTTTCTTTGTGTGACTATATGTTTCGACAATGTTTAAACTATTAAACCATTAGGCTGGTTAGGAGTACTATAAATTGGGCATGCATCCAATCTCAATTAAACCTTCCCTGTGTTCAGCAACTTTTTGTAGGTATCATCTGTGTCTTTTGGCTTAAATTTATTTTCAAACCTTTTTTTTAGCTTCCTATGCATGTAGTTTCACAATTGTCTGCACCTTAAAATCACCAGGAAAGCTTAAAAAAAATCCTGATGCTCCAGACATAATACAGACAAATTAAGTTTGCAACTCAGAATGGGCAGCAGTCATCAGTAGTTTTTAATACTTCCTAGATGATTCCAATGTACAGTCAAGATGCAGAACTACTATCTAAAACCATATTTTCCTTACATAGAAAAATATTTTGTTTCTTTTAAAAGAGAGGCAGCCAGACTCCATAGACTTTCGTATTCTTTTTCAATCAAGAACAGCCGTTCTATCTTCATTATTTCATTCCTTCTTTCTTCATTCAGAGTGAAGTGTGTGTATTTTTAGAATAATAAAACTTCTGATCCTTGCTCTTAATCCTAGCACTTTATGACTCTTCCAGTACCTCAGTGCATCAATTAGCTCCTCACTCATTTGCAGTTTAACTTTATCATTTTCTGATTATTTTTTTTATTTATTTATTTTTTTTTGCCAAGATTCCTTTCTGTCTAAAATATAAATGATAATAATTTTTAAAGTGAATAGAAGAGAGTTTGGAAATAAATTGGCCCAATAATAAACATGTTGAAAAGAAATCTCGTGTCTTGGGCCTGGTATAGAATTGTGGGGAAAAAAATATTTCCATTCAACATATTTATTCCCAGTACTGCTCTCCTGCAGTTTGGGGGCTTAACTTTTTTACACTTTTTTAACTTTTTTACACTACACACTTTGTACAGAAAAGTAAAAGTTAAACAAAGAAACTAAGTAAGTAAGTGAATCCTACGTTGGTAGATTACTGAAACACCTGTGAAAATAACCCATTTTGTATAGGAGGATATCTTCAACTAAGACACCGCAGGATATTAACAGAGAAGTTTAAAATGTTTTAGCATAGAATAAAAACTTTAGTGAAGAAAGAGAGAAGACTGTGAGAGCCAGTAGTACTTTTAGATAACTTTTAAGAAAGGATGTGCTTTTTGTGCCAAGCAAACTATGTACCTGCGTCCCTAACAATAAACATCATATCGACAAATTTATACCATTTGAATAGGTATTAAGTGACGTTTTACTATTTAATTAGCATTTTTGTTTACCATCAAATGTGAATATCCTTCTAAGTATCTTATCCTTTTGGGTTTCATCTTCATTTTTTTTGTTGTTGTTGTGGTTGTTCACATCAATTCTTCCACTGGATTTCTGACTTTTTTTGTTAATTTGCTGAAGTGCCTTAATAGTTATCTTCATCTATATCACTTATCTGTAAGTCAATATCTTCCCAGTTTTCTTTAAAATTGGTTTACTAGATTTGCCTATAAAAACATTTTATGTGGTTATAGTTTCCTTTGAAAGCAATTTTGTTTTTAACATGGATTTGCTTTAAATTTCCTGTTTCTGGCTTACTAAACAGACTATGCCAGTTATCTTCTAAAATATTCCATCTTATAGATTTATCTGGTTTGCTATGTGATACCATTTAGGTTATTTACCTATTCTCTGTATTCACATTTAAAGGTTTGATAGATTTAAGTTAAACATACTTGCCTAAAATGCATCATAAATGATGTTATACATTACTACAGGGGACTTATCTGATGTACTTACTACTAATGATGCTGATATTGACCTCTAGAGGCAGGGTGATGACAAGTGAACCCTTCATTATGATTCCTTTTCCTCTCTTGAGACTAGAGGATAACTGTGTGGCCTTACTTTGACACTAGACACGTAATTGTTTTCACTTCAATTGATAATCATGGTATAAGTTAATTTTATTAACATTTGTAGAACTATAATGGATTTCTAATTCTACCAATAAATTCAACAATATTCTCCTGAAATATTTCTTAAAGTTGAGATTTTCCTATACAAAGTATCTTTATTCAGTTACTGTAAAGCGTGGGAACAAAAGGAAGGAAAAACACATACTTATACATATTTTAATACAATTTGAAATAAAAGAGATGTTTTACCAATGACTTTGAATAGTGTTTTTTTTTCTAGATTTCTCTTCTTTAATGATCATTCTATAATTATGGATTTTAATTGACTCGCTATGTTTGTAATTGTTAATGTCACTATTATTTTAGATGCACAAATTGCGACAGTTTTACCCTGCAGTCTGGCTTCTGATCCTTTTGATGGGACTCCAACAATTTTTTTTTTTTTTTTTTGGAAATTTCTTTCCATTTTTGTGCCAAAAAGTTATCTGAGGTTTACCTTATATCTTACCATCTTAGTCCATTTTGTGTCGTTATACTGGGTAATTTATAAAGAAAAGAGGTATAATTGGTTCACAGTTCTGCCAGCAATACAGGATGCATCACGCTGGCATCTTTCACGTTCTGGTGAGAGCCTCAGGAAACTTTAAATCATGCCAGAATGCAAAAGGTAAGGCAGCCAGCATGTCAAATGGTGAGAGCAGGAGTGAGAGAGAGGAGCGGAAGGTCACAGACTCTTTTAAACAACCAAATCTTGCTTGAGCTAATTGACGGATAACTCATTTGTCACTAAGGGGATGGTGCTAAAACATTCACAATATTTTCTTTTTTGTTTTGTTTTTTTGTTTTTTTGTTTTTGAGACGGAGTCTGGCTCTGTCACCCAGGCTGGAGTGCAGTGGCCGGATGTCAGCTCACTGCAAGCTCCGCCTCCTGGGTTCACGCCATTCTCCTGCCTCAGCCTCCCGAGTAGCTGGGACTACAGGCGCCCGCCACCTCGCCCGGCTAGTTTTTTGTATTCTTTAGTAGAGACGGGGTTTCACCGTGTTAGCCAGGATGGTCTCGATCTCCTGACCTTGTGATCCGCCCATCTCGGCCTCCCAAAGTGCTGGGATTACAGGCTTGAGCCACCGCGCCCGGCCTATTTTCTTTCCTGTGATACAATCACCTCCCACCAGGCCACATCTCCAACATTGGAAATCACATTTCAATATGAAATTCAGAGGGGAGAAACATCCAAACTGTATCACTTACCTGACTCAAATCTGCAATCAGTCATGTCTCCAAAGACTCTTGGTTAATTTTCTGAAGAAATTGTATTTGAGATCAAAATGAAAGTTTTAGGGGCACTCATTTGCACCTAGGTTGGCATTGATTTGGGGTCAATTTAGTGGTCAGAGCTACATATTATATATTTAATATATATAATTGCATATTTTTAAACATCAAATTTGTTATCATTGCTACATATTTTATACTTAAAAACTGATTGTATCTTTACCTTTTACAGTAAAAATCATAATCCAAAAAGTATAACTGATCTGCTATAAATTACAATATAAAAGTCTCTAAAATAACCATATCACTATAAATACAAAATTTAAAATTACCATGTAAAGATTATTTCTTTTAGTTTGTTTTGCTCTTAGGATATATTTCACTGAAATGTTACGGTTAAAACCCTGTATTTTAAAGTTATTTATGATCAATCCTTACTCTGAGCTTTGTTACCAGTTTGTTATATGGTGAGCATCATTTGTTTTTATTTTGTTTTTAATTTTAGACATTTGTAAATTATTTCCGTTTTGAAAAGATAATTTTATTTAGTAAATCAAAAGTGAAAACTCTTTAGATGGTTTTGTTATACAAGAGTCTCTGTTCCCATAGTTACAAATTGTTATTTGTTTCAAATCTATCTATCTATCTATCTATCTATCTATCTATCTATCTATCTATCTATCATCTATCTATCTGTATATTTTCCTCTTTTTTTGAGACAGAGTCTCACTCTTTTGCCCAGGCTGGAGTGAAGTGGCATGATCTCGGCTCACAGAAACCTCTGCCTCCCGGGTTCAAGTGATTCTCCTACCTCAGCCTCCCAAGTTACAGGCATGAGCCACTGTGCCTGGCCTATTTATCTGTATTTTTAAAGCAAACCTGAGTGTGTATCTATAAACATATTATCTAATTTCCTTCATTTCTTACATAGAATAATCATACTGAATATACTATATGCACCTTGCTTTTAAAAATAAACTGTGTACTTTGGGAGGTGGAGACGGGCGGATCACGAGGTCAGGAGATCGAGACCATCCTGGCTAACACAGTGAAACCCCGTCTCTACTAAAAAATACAAAAAGCTAGCCGGGCGAGGTGGCGGGCGCCTGTAGTCCCAGCTACTCGGGAGGCTGAGGCAGGAGAATGGTGTAAACCCGGGAGGCGGAGCTTGCAGTGAGCTGAGATCCGGCCACTGCACTCCAGCCCGGGCGACAGAGCGAGACTCCGTCTCAAAAAAATAAATAAATAAATAAAAATTAAAAAAATAAATAAACTGTGTAGATATCAGTTGAAAGAGACTATTCCTCTTTTGAGACAGGGCTCACTCTTTTGCTCAGGCTGAAGTGCAGTGGCATGATCACGGCTTGCTGCAACCTTGACCCCTCAGGCTCAATCAGTCCTCCCACCTCAACCTCCAGAGCAACTGGGACTACAGGCATATACTACCATGCTGGCTAGTTTGTGTATTTTTTGAAGAGACAAGGTTTCCCCATGCTGCCCAGGCTGGTCTTGAACTCCTGGGCTCAAGTGTACCTCCCACCTCTGCCTCCCAAAGTGCTGGGATTACGGGAGAGAGCCACTGGGCATGACTCATTTCTTTTTATAGCTGGTAGTACATGATTGTGGTTGTACCATTTAACCAATCTTCTGTTCTTGAACACTTAAACTCTTTCCAATATTTCATTATTAATTTAATATCATAATTATTAGTCCTGTACATATATCTATGCAACTGTTTCTTTTCTTTTTTTTTTTTTTTTTTGAGACGGAGTCTCGCTGTGTCTCCCAGGCTGGAGTGCGGTGGCGCGATCTCGGCTCACTGCAAGCTCCGCCTCCCGGGTTCACGCCATTCTCCCACCTCAGCCTCCGAGTAGCTGGGACTACAGGCGCCCGCCACCACGCCCGGCTAATTTTTTGTATTTTTAGTAGAGACGGGGTTTCACCGTGTTAGCCAGGATGGTCTCGATCTCCTGACCTCGTGATCCACCCGCCTCGGCCTCCCAAAGTGCTGGGATTACAGGCTTGAGCCACCGCGCCCGGCCGCAACTGTTTCTTAAATGAAAACTTCAGTGCTGTTCATATTTAATTCCTTGTACTAAACATACCTTTTACATTTACCAATTATTTCACTTTTATCTTTTTCTTTATTCTTTTCTTTTTTTTTTTTACAATGCAGTGTTTGTGGTGGTTATATTGCAATTTTGTTCCTAGATTATAGGATATTTAAGTTGAATTTTCAGTGAACTAGATGAGTGTTAAATCACCTGGTGACAGAAATAGTGAATAATGGAACTGGGGGATTAAGACTATGTCTGTTTGCATAAAGTGTAGCTGAATCATTTTAGAGAGAATTTATCATATTGTTATTGTATGCATTGTCTATTGCATTGTTGATAAGAATGGGTGCTGATTACTAAAAATGGTGGGCTACAGTGGCTATTTGTTGGTTCTAAAATTTATTTGTACTCAGCCATGATTGCTTCTCTACAGTATGGGTTTGAAAACATGCACACTGAATTTCCAAAAACCTTTGTAAGGAAGATTTCTATGAAGTTCCCATGGGAGGTACCAAAATGGTTATTGGAAGTAGTGTTTTTGTTAATAAGAATAGTGACAGACAAATGCAGACTTCTGGGTTTCCCTTCAAGGAGCAAGCTTCTAGTATTGTCAATGGCCAAGAGACCTGCCGTGGTCTCAGGAGGAGAATGTCTGGGGCTCTCCCCACCCAATAGCAGCAGCAGCAGCAGCTACTGCAGCAGCCTCAGCAGCAGTAATTGTGGACAAATGCAAGCGTAGAGGCTTAGATGCTTCTGCATCAAAAGCAGAATTACAAGCTCTTGGTTCTGGTGATGGCTGGGTTTCCAACATCAGCAGCAGAGGGTGATTGTGCACTTGGTAACACTGTTTTTCATTTTCTGTTTCTCTAATCTAAGGATCATAACACCTTCCTGAAGTGATAACTTTTGGTATAATCTCATCTTACTGTTTTCTCTCCTCTAACCCTACCAACATGTTCCAGCATCATAATTTTTCCTTTGAAAAATCTGGAGAGACTTCTGTTTTCCTGTCCAGGAACAAAAGAATATATATTAAAATTAAAACTCTAGTTCTATTTTTATTTATATTTACCTGATGTATATTTGTCCATATATTGATTTCCAACCTATCTATTTTCATCATGGACCACCTATGCCTAGATTTTATTTTATTTTTTGATGCCTTAGAGTCTGTACAGATACTCCTCTACTTAAAATAAGGTTGCAGTTTCTACTGAATGTGAATGTGTATGCTTTCACACCATTGTAAAGGCAAAAAAATCGTACTTTAAGCAATATAAGTCAGGAACCATCTGTATTTAATTTTTGAATTCATCGTACTTAAATATATAATCATTCCTGATTCCTGCCATCTTATTTACATTTTACATTTAAGGTATTTCATGTTTTCTTTCTTTTTTTTTTTGGATCTCATTTCCTGCTTCCCACTTGTTTGACTTACTTTTGCTGGCTTAAAATGACACATTCTATTTTTGATTTTCTTTTCAGTCTTGCCCTAGCTTCTTTTATTTCTATTGTTGCCTCATCCACCACCTCGTTTTTAATTTTTGTTCTTACTGGCATTATAGTAGTTAAAATAAAAAATATAACTAATGGTATTGGTAGTTAAAAATATAAGACAAATTGAACTTCTGAAACTTTGAATTTGATATAGAAAATTTATTTTAGATTTTCTGATATGGCTGAAATTCAGTAAGAATATGCTATAAGCCTTCTGTAGAGATTTGGAAGACATATAAAATATAAATATATAACCTAAGATTATATATATATCTCTCTCTATATATAAAAGACTATATATATCTACATATAAGATTATATATATCTGTGTATATATAGATATTTATATATGTATATATAAATAGATATGTGAGTGTATGTGTGTATATATAAATATATATGTGAGTGTATGTGTGTGTGTGTATATGTGTGTATATGTACATACACACATAAATACAGAAAACATGTTATTTATTTAGTCACCCAGACACTATTGCTTAAACTATGAATGTACAATAAAATCAAACTACTGGCAGAGATGTTTGGGAGGTAATATTGCACATGCTTGGTACATAGGTAGCACTGGATAAATGCTAGCAACAAGAGTTTGTGCTAATAATATGTCATGAGTATAATAGAGAAATTTTTTTGATCGCTTCAAATTACATTACACAATTTAATGTGTTCTTAGCAGCATAAAATAAATAATAATTGAAGGCGCAAGTGGATAGCATTATTTGTCACTCTTGATTCTCTTAGAATTGACCGGAAAATGAAACATAATTTTCAAATTGTATCTTCCAATATGATATCTGGAATATAAACTTAGCAGGCATTCACACTATTTTACATGACTTTTTTTTTTTTTTTTTTTTTTTGCCAATGATAGGTGGTTGTGACTGGGTACTCTGCTTTCATAATTTTTTTAAAAGATCAGTTTACTTGACAGTAGTTTGTTCTTGAAACAGACTGGAATTTATCACATTGTGGGCCTCTGTTATGATGTCTTCACAGCGTGTGTATTTTTGGAATCCCTGTTCTGAAGTAAAGATAAACAAACTATCATCCAAGACATATAGTGCTTTACATAAATAGCATAAATCTCTTGTGCTCTCCCATAAATATCCCTTAGTGACTGGATCTTGGGATTTCCTAGAGCAAAATGTGCTGTTGGTAATTGATACTCTTCAGCTAACATCATTAATCAACTGAGTTTATAAGCAGAAAATATAAGATGCCTACTGATATTTTTTCCTAACTTGCTAGATGAAAAGTAGACTTTAACAACTAGAACTTCTAGATGATTTCAAGATGTCCTAGGGTATCTTATTTCCTTCTCTTCCTGTTCAGCTTGCCTACCCACCCCAATCCTTATCCTCCTCCCCTATAGCTCTTCTTCCCAGGATGGAAAAAAACCTTATTTTGAAAAACATGTCCTTTACATTCAACTATGATGATGAAATAAAGAACATAACGTCTTACTAGAGGCAGCAAAATGGCACAGTAGTTTGTCCATAGGCATTGAAAATAGTTTTCCTGACTACAAAATCTCACTTCCATCCCTCACTAGTTATGTATTCTTGGACAAAGAAAATTCTTTACTGTTTCTATGTTGTATATTTATTAAAAATGGAAATAATATTTACCAATTCCATGGGGTTATTTTAAAGGTCAAATAAGGTCATTTGTACAATGTTCTTAGTTTCCTACCTGGTTTATAATAAAAGCCTTCAAATTCTATTTTTTTCAATGTGAAAAAAATCAGGTGTTTATATACTTCAGTGTGAATTCATTTCAGCTTCTTCTTGTTTTTGACTGACAGTCACACTTTGATGTGGTTAGAAGGACCAGAAATGTGAACTGAAATGACAGGAAAACAGAAATGGTAGGGAAGGAAAGCAAACAATTTCACATATGGACAATGTTGAGCAAGAGTATGGTGAATAATTCATTGAATTAATCTTAATCACCTAGGCCTTTTCTATTTCATTGGTATTTTTAAATGTACAAAGAAAATTTAACACTCAGAAAAACAGAAGATCAAGATAGTCAAATAGAAATTAAGTAATTAAAACACCTCAAAGTTTACTATCCAGGAATGAAAATGACAAAAATTTTTTGTAAACTCTTCAGTCTAATTCACAGAAAAATGTATTTCATTTAAATTAACATGTCAGTAAAGTAGGCCACACCATACTGTATGCTGAATTGAATTTATCATTTGACATACATAAGAATATATCCACATCAGTAAAACCTAATAGATTCATGTCATCATACTGATTGACTGCAGAGGATATCAACTTTAAGAATATTTCATAAATTATTACCACAAGTCCCCATTATTGGACATTTAGGCTATTTCCAATTTTATGTTATATATATGTAACATTGAACTCCCTAACAGGCTACAGCTAGGGCTTCTTATCAGACCTGAGATGAACAAGGATAGGGCGGTCAACCTGGACTTATGGAAAGTTGGTTGAATTACATAGTACAGATATGGCCAGTGGGAGAAAGGACAAGTAGCTATATGCTCACATGCTGGCTCTGTATGCTCCATACGCTGTTGATTCTCGTAATTCTCAGATTTCACGTTTGCAAATTTGACAACTCAGCACAATTTAATTTTAATCCTCACATCAATGATTGTGGTGCTTACAGTTATTTCCAGATGTGCATAAAAAGGCAAAAAGCTGGAGTTACCCAGCTTTCCTGATCTCAGCTGAGGTAGACAGTCCTCTGCATTTTATTGCAGCCCTCATGTGCCAAATAAGTTTGATTTTTGCAGTCTATTTAGTACCCATTTTACACATTTTTCTCCTTTTTTGTTTATTTTGCTGTTTAAAATGGTCTCCAATCGTAAGGTACTACCCAGTTTTCCTAAGTGCAAAAAGTCTGTGATGTGCCTTACAAGGAAAATACATGTGTTCGATAGGTTTTTTTTTTTTTTTTCCAGATCTGAGTTATAGTGCCGTGGTTTAATGAACCAACCATATATACTAAATAAAGTTGCTTTGAAAAGAAATACACATGAAGCAAGTTTATGTTTTAATCAATTGAAAAAAACATTGTGACCACAGACTTGCAGAAATGTAACTCTGTATTTTTCTTTAGAACAATGGTTCAGTAGTCGCTAATTCTATGTATTTGGTGACTTTATAGAACAAAACAGTGAATAAACAAGAATCTACTGTATTTCTATACAAGTTCTCCCCTACATTAATGTCTTCTTTATCTTCTAGTTTAAACACTTCTGAGATGTTCCTTAATATGTGCTCCAAAACAGAATTTGTATGATTTTGCCCTGAATGGCCCAGGATTACTATTTAATTAATATGTTCTTACTTAATAGTAAGATAGAGTAGTTATCCCTCTACTATAATCAGTAGAGAAATATAGCTCTATAACCAAAGCAACAGAGAATGTTGCTGTGATGGTTAATATTGAGTGTCAGCTTGATTGGATTGAAGGATGCAAAATATTGTTCCTGGGTGTGTCTGTGAGGCTGTTGCCAAAGGAGATTAGCATTTGAGTCAGTGGACAGGGAGAGGCAGATCCGCCCTCAATGTGGTGGGCTCCATCTAATCAGCTGCCAGTGCGGCTAGAATAAAGAGGCAGGAGAAGATGGAAGAGTAGATTTTCTAAGTCTTCTGGCCTTCATCTTTCCCCTGTGTTGGATGCTTCCTGCCCTTGAACATCAGACTCCAAATTATTCAGCTTTCAGACTCTTGGACTTAATCAGTCGTTTGCCGGGGGCTCTCAGGCCTTGGGCCACAGACTGAAGGCTGCGCTGTCAGCTTCCCTACGTCTGAGGCTTTGAAACTCAGACTTGCTTCCTTGCTCTTCAGCTTTCAGACAGACTATTGTGGGACATCACCTTGTGACCATGTGAGTCAATACTCCTTAATAGACTCTCCTTGTTTATACATCTATCATATTAGCCCTGTCCCTCTAGAGAACCCTGTATAATACAGTTGCCTACATAGCTTAATCGTGGTTCCCATCCTATTGTTCCCTGTTACCTAAACTCACTTATTTTTTATCTGCATATTTACATATCAGACCTATATTTTCACATACATTTTGGTTCCAGACATATTTTTATACTAAATCCCCTAGTTTAGTACATTCTAATGATACCAACATCACAGACATTATATTTGAGATAATACACAGATTTGGCCTTGTGCCAACATAATTTAACTCTACTTTCCTAATGTAAATGAAACCCAAATTCTAGGAATCCTCTTCAATCAGGTTATAAGTGTATGATCGAAGGTCTTGTATAAACCAATAAGATTTCCATTCTGAAGTAAACAGTTTCAAAAAATGATTATATGTGACACTTCCATTTTTACTTTCATGTGTGATGTCAAACATATTAGAGGTTTGGTGGTTGGAATTATAGTGCCAGCAGCAGTTTACCAGTGGTTGCAAAACAAAGTTCCTGGTGTAAAAGTTGGAAGGTGAAGAGAGCAGTGATTTATTTATGGTTCACTCAAGTAACAGATTTATTATTAAGTGATAACTCTGGTCTGGTTTAGGGGCTTTGGTCTTGAAAAATTTGTTTTAAAGTTGATCTGAGAGCCTTTGGTATGTATCATTTTATAAGCTACATCAATGTAAAAGTAATTGAAATTATTTTCTCTTGCTTGTAACTCTGAGAACATTGACTCATAGATTATATTAGTGTTCTATTGTTGCCATAACAAACAATCACAAACTTAGTGGCTTAAAGAGACACAAATTTATTATCTAACAGTTCTGTAGGTTAGAAGTCTAAACCAAGGTCTCATCAGCTAAAATCAAGGTGTTGGCAGGGCTTCATTCCTTCTGAAAGCTTTAGAAGCCACCAATTTCCTTGCTGATTTAGGTGATTGTTAGAATTTATTTTCTTATGGTTATGAGACTGAAGTCTTTTTTTTTTTTTTTTTTTCTTTGCCAGCTTTCAGCGGAGGGGCATTTCCAGTTCCTAGATGCTGCCGTTATTCATTGACTGATGGTTATCTTTTTTCATCTTCAAAGCCAGCAATGGAGGGCTGATTTTATCTTATGCTTTCAATATTAACTTGTTTATTTCCCCATTATTTATAACAAGACTGAAGGATTCAATGTTAATGTACAAGTGCCAATTACTTTCATTTTTTAAATCATTTTTATTGATACATAGTAATTGTACATATTATGGGATATATGTGATATTTTGATACATGCATACAATGTATAACCATCAAATCAGGGTAATTAGGATATTCATCATCTCAAACATTTATCAATTTTTTACATTGAGAACATTTCATCTATTCTCTTATAGCTATTTGGAAATGAGTAATAAATTATTTTTGAGTACAGTCACTCTGCTATGCTATTGAATACTAAACCTTATTCCTTCTATTGATCTTATGGTTGTACCTATTAACCAACCTCTCTTCATGCTCTACCCCTCTACCTTCTCCAGCCTTTGATAACCATCATCCAAATATCTACCTTCATAAGATTAATTTTTTTAGGCTCCCCTGTGACTTAGAAAATGTGATATTTGTCTTTCTGTGCCTGGGTTATTTCACTTAAGATAATGGAATCCAGTTTCATCCACGTTGTTACAAATGACAGGATTCTATTCTTTTTTATAACTGAACAGTATTCTTTTGTGCATTTATACCACATTTTCTTTTTTCTTTTTTGGGGGATGGGGAGGGATGGGGTCTTGCTCTGTTGCCCAGGCTAGAGTGCATTGGCATGATCTCAGCTCACTGTAACCTCTGCCTCCCAGGTTCAAGCAATTCTCCTGCCTCAGCCTCCCAAGTAGCTGAGATTACAGGCACCTGCCACCATGCCCAGCTAATTTTTGTATTTTTAGTAGAGATGGGACTTCACCATCTTGGCCAGTCTGGTCTCAAACTCTTGACCTCATGATCTACCCACCTTGGCCTCCGAAAGTGCTAGTATTACAGGCGTGAGCCACCACACCCAGCATATACCACATTTTCTTTATAAATTTATGCACTGATGGGCACTCAGATTGATTCCATATCTTGACTATTATGAATAAATACAGGAGTGCAGGTATCCCTTTGATATACTGATTACCTATCTTTAGGATAATTATTCAGTAGTGATCTTGCTGGATTATATCCTGTAATAGTACTATTTTTAGTTTTTTGAAAAACCTTCATATTGTTCTCCATAGTGGCTGTACTGGTTTACATTTCCACCAACTGGTGCACAAGAGTTCCTTTTTCTCTACCTCCTCATCAGCATTTGTTATTTTTTGTCTTTTTTATAATAGTTATTCAAACTGGGATGAGATTATATTTCACTGTGGTTTTAATTTGCATTTCCCTGATGATTGGGAATGTTGAATATATTTTCATATTCCTGTTGGTCATTTGTAAGTCTTTGAGAATTGTCTATTTATGGATGTAAAGAGAAAAAGTGTGCCTACTTTTTCATGAGCTTATTTGTTTACTGTTGAGTTGTTTGGGTTTCTTGAATATTCTGCATATTGGTCTTTTATCAAATGAATAGTTTGCAAGCATTTTCCTTCCACTTTACAGGTTGTTTTCTCACTCTGTTGATTGTTTCCTCTTCTATGGAAAAACTATTTACTTTAATATAATCCCATATTTCTATTCTTGTCTTTGGTGCCTGTGCTTTTGAACACTTAGCTATAAAATTTCCAACAAGATCACTTGACAAAACAGGACAATGTCCTGAAGCAGTTCCTCTATATTTTCTTCTAGCACTTTTATAATTTCAACTCTTACATTTAAGTCTTTATGATGAGAAACAGGGGTCTAGTTTCCTTCATTAATATATGGAGAAACAGTTTTCCCAGCATCATATATTGAAGAGGGTGCCTTTTTCCCAATGTATAGTCTTAACATCTTTATTAAAATTAAGTGGGCTGTAAATACATGGATTTATTTCTGGGATCTCAATTCCATTCCACTGATCATTGTGTTTGCTTTTATACCAGTACCATGCTGTTTTGGTTACTGTAGCTTTGTAATATATTTCGAAGTCAAGAAGTGTGATGCCTCCAGCTTTGCTCTTTTTGTAAAGAACTGCTTTGACTATTCTGGGTCGTTAGTGGTTGCATATGAATTATACATATATATTTTTTCTATTTCTGTAAATAATGTCATTTAGTATTTTGATAGGGATTGAACTAAACTGATAGATTGCTTTGGGTATTGTAGTCATTTCAACGATATCAATTTTTTCCAATCCATGAGCATAGGAGGTCCTTCCACCTGTTTGTGTCCTCTTTAATTTCTTTCTTTATTGTTTGAATGTTTTATTGTAGAAGTTTTTCACCTTCTTGGTTAAATTTATTCCTTGGTACTTTATTTTAATTTTTGAATCTATTGTAAATGGGATTGCTTTCTTGATTTCTTTTTCAGTTAGTTCATTATTTATGTATGGAAATGATACTTATTTTTTTTATGTTTTTATGTTTAGTATTGTATCCTGCAACTTTACTGAATTCATTTATCAGTTCTCAGTGTTTCTTGGCAGAGCCTTCAGGTTTTTCCATACATAAGATCATGCCATCTTCAGAGAAGGACATTTCTATTTTCTATTTTCCAATTTAAATACCTTTTTGTCTTGCCTGATTTATCCAGCTAAAATTGCTAAAGCCATGTTGAATAAGAGTGGTGAAAGTGGGCATCCTTGTCTTGTTCCAGGTCTTAGAGGAAAGGCTTTCAGCTTTTCCACATTCTGCATAATGCTAGCTGTGAGTTTGCCATATTATGTTGAGGGGTAATCCTTATATGTCTAATGTTGAGAGTTTTTAATCATAAAAGGATGCTGATATTATCAAACACTTTTTCTGTGTCTATTGAGATAATCATATGGTTTTGTCCTCTATTCTGTTAATGTGAGGTATCACATTCATCAGTTTCCATATGGTGAACCATCCTTGCATTCCCTGTATAAATCCCATTTCATCAGTTTTTTAAAATTTGTTGTTGAATTTGGGTTGCTAGTATTTGGTTGAGGATTTTTGCATCTATGTTCATCTAAGATATTGTCCTGCAGTTTTCTTTTTGTTTTTGATTTTTTTTTTGTCCACTGTGGGTTTTAGTATTCGAGGGCTATGCTGGCCTTGTTGAATGAGTTAAGAAGAATTTCCTCCTCTTAAATTGTTTTGGAATTGTTTGAGAGGAATTGGTGTTGGTTCTTCTTTTTAAGTTTAGTAGAATTCAGCAATAAAGGCATTTGGTCCTGAACTTTTATTTTTTTGGAGAGGGGGAGAATTATTATAACTGATTCAATTCTGTCACTCATTATTGGTCTGTTCAGGTTATATATTTCTTTCTAGTACAATCTTGGTAGGTTGTATTTGTCTACTAATTTATTCATTTCCTCTAGATTTTCCAATTTGTCATCATATAGTTGTTTATAATAGTCACTGATACTCCCTTACATTTCTGTGATACCAGTTGCAATGTCTCTTCCTACACATCTGATTTTATTTATTTAGTATGTTCTTTTTTTTTCTTAGTTTAGCTAGCAACTTATCCTTTTATCTTTTCAAAAAAAACTTTTTTAATTGATATTTTCCATTTTTTTAGTCTCCATTTTGCTCTGATTTTTATTATTTATTTTCCTCTACTAATTATGGGTTTAGTTTATTCTTGCTTTTCTAGTTTTGTGAAGTGTATCATTCGATTGTTTACTTAAAATCTTTTAAATTTTTTGGTGTGTTTATTACTATAATATTCCCTCTTAAAACTGCTTTTGCTGTATCTCATATATTTTGACATTTTGTGGTTCCATTTTTATTTAATTTTTTAAAATTTGCTTCTTAAATTTGATCGACCCATTGGTTATTTAGAGGCACAGTGTATAATTTCCACCTATCTGTACATATTTCAAATTTCCTCTTATTGATTTCTAGTTTTCTATGGGCCAGAGTAACCAATTCTCAGGTCACTGGGCTGTATCTTTGGGCACTAGTAGTAGTGTGTCTTGTGGATCAGTTCTCAGACTTCCAGGTGGCTTGCTCAGGTGCTAATGATGTCAACAGTGGGCTAAGTGGGTGGAGCCTAAGGTTGTAAGGTGGCATCCAGGATGGACTAATCCTTAGCCACGTGTACAGTCCACATGGATGGCATGCACTGGTGCTGGCAGTAGCAGGTCTGTCCTCAAGCCCCTGAAGTGTGTGTGCAGATGTCAGTGGTGGCAGATGGGGTGGATCAATCCTCAAGCCCTCTGGATGACATGTGTGGTCACCAGCAGTAGCATCAATAAGTGGAGCAGGCCTATCCTCAAGCCCCCTGTTGGTGCACATGGGTGCTTGGCCTATCCCTAGGCACACGGATGGCATGCTTGGGTACCAGTGGCAATGATGGTGATAAGGTCAGATATATCTTCAGTCTCTGGAGGGTGCACCCTTGTACCATCCCAGGCAGTGTCACATTTCAGCCCTCTTGCTGGATGTGGTGGAGTAAGCAGCCCTCCAGTGATGTGGAGATGTAGGAACTGTTGGACTCCAGGGCAGGATGTAGCCCGGTGAGGGCTGGGCTCTCAAATGGCATTGTGCTACAGTTGCTTGGTTCCTGAGGAATGGGTGGGATCCAATGTAAGCTCCCTCTCCGGAACAATTCTATCATGTGGATTCCAGGCAACTATCTATACTATGCTCAGGCATTTAGAGTGTCAAGGGGTCCTCCTATGGCTAGGGCTATAGGAGCCCACAGTAGGAATGGGGCCTGTTGGAGATTTCTCATTTACTTTTCTCTGCTATGGGAGTTCTTCGTGACTCCAAGCCAATCTCAGCCAGGCTGGCTGCTTTGCTTTCTTCTCCTTCCATGTCTCAGAGGTGCCCATTAACGTCCTTGCTGAATTCCAGTGTTTTATCTTAGACATTCTGTTTTATGTATGTTTACCTACTTACTGTTTTGGTCATTGTTTATGGAGGAAGTGAGTGCCAGGTGCCTCTAGTCAGTCATCTTGAAGCCCCCTCTTTCAATTGCTTTTATATATTCAAGCAATGAACAACTGGAATTTAAAATGGAAAATTCAGTACCATTTATATTAATGCCCACCTTAAAGTAAAGAAATACCTAGGCATAAATTTAATAAAATATATATAAAAACTTTCTGAGAAAGCTACAAAATTCTGAAGAAAATCTAGGCAATATCATTCAGGACATAGACATGGGGAAGGACTTTGTGACTAAAACATCAAAAGCAATGACAACAAAAGCCAAAATAGACAAATAGGATCTAATTAAACTAAGGAACTTCTGCACAGCAAAAGAAACTACCATCAGAGTGAACAGGCAACCTACAGAATGGGAGAAAACTTTTGCAATCTACTCATCTGACAAAGGGCTAATATCCAGAATCTACAAAGAACTCAAACAAATTTACAAGAAAAAAACAACCCCATCAAAAAGTGGGCAAAGGATATGAACAGACACTTCTCAAAATAAGACATTTATGCAGCCAACAAACACATGAAAAAATGCTCATCATCACTGGCCATCAGAGAAATGCAAATCAAAACCACAGTTAGATACCATCTCACACCAGTTAGAATGGCAATCATTAAAAAGTCAGGAAACACAGGAAACAACAGGTGGCGGAGAGGATGTGGAGAAATAGCAACACTTTTACACTGTTGGTGGGACTGTAAACTAGTTCAATCATTTTGGAAGACAGTGTGGCGATTCCTCAAGGATCTAGAACTAGAAATACCATTTGGCCCAGCCATCCCATTACTGGGTATATACCCAAAGGATTATAAATCATGCTGCTATAAAGACACATGCACATGTATGTTTATTGTGGCACTATTCACAATATCAAAGACTTGGACCAACCCAAAAGTCCATCAATGATAGACTGGATTAAGAAAATGTGGTGCACATACACCATGGAATACTATGCAGCCATAAAAAAAGATGAGTTCATG
This sequence comes from Papio anubis, assembly GCF_008728515.1. NCBI lineage: Eukaryota > Metazoa > Chordata > Mammalia > Primates > Cercopithecidae > Papio > Papio anubis. The sequence continues at coordinate 104,678,037 of NC_044976.1, read as the reverse complement.
TCCTTTGCAGGGACATGGATGAAACTGGAAACCATCATTCTCAGCAAACTATTGCAAGGACAAAACAACTAAATACTGTGTGTTCTCACTCATAGGTGGGAATTGAAAAATGAGAACCTTGGACACAGGAGGGGGAACGTCACACACCGGGGCCTGTTGTGGGGAGGCGGAAGGGGGGAGAGAAGGCATTAGGAGATATACCTAATGTAAATGATGAATTAATGGGTGCAGCACACCAACATCGCACATGTATACATATGTAACAAACCTGCACATTGTGCACATGTACCCTATAACTTAAAGCATAATTAAAAAAAAGTTATAAATAAATGGAGAGTTATTTCAGGCTTATGGATAGGAAAACTTAACATTGTAAAGATAATAGTTCTTCTCAAATTGGCCTATAAATTCAAAGCAATCCCCATCACAACTCCAACAAGTTATTCTGTGGGTATCAACAAACTGATTCTAAAGTTTATATGTGAAGGCAAAAGACAGAATGGTTAACACAATATTAAAGTCAGAGGATTGCTCACACTCAACTTCAATTCTTACTATTAAACTACAGTAATTATGACACTGTACTTTTGACAAAAGATTAGTGAAACAGAACAATGAAAAATATTATAAAGCATAAACATAAACTGATACAAGTATAGCTGATATAGTTTGGATATTTATCTCCTTCAAATCTCATGTTGCGATGTAATTTCCAGTGTTGAATGTGGGGCGTGGTAGGAGATGATTGAATAATGTAGTGGATCCCTAAAGAGTGCTTTAGCACCATCCCCTTGGTGATAAGCGAGTTCTCACTCAATTAGTTTACATGATATCTAGTTGTTTAAAAGAGTATGACACCTTCCCACTTACTCTCTTGCCTCATCTTGCCATGTGATGTGCTGGCTTCCCTCTTTGCCTTCTGCGATGACTGAAAGCTTAGGGAGACTCTCACCAGAAGCCAAGCAGATGTTGGTGCCATGGTGATAGAGTCTGCTGAACTCTGAGCCAATATAAGCTCTTTTGTTTGGAAACTACCCAGCCTCAGATGTTTCTTTTCTGTGTCACAAAAATGGCCTTAAAATGGTAAACTGATCTGTGACACAGAAGCAAATATATTTAAATAGACAAAGGATTCAACAAATCATTCTAGAACAATTGGACATCCACATGTATTCAATTAAAAAATAGTGTAGATATATCTTATACTCTGTTTTGATTTGAGTGTTTGCTCCTCAGAAATTCATGTTGAAACTTAATTAAAATGTGGTAGAATTTAGGGGTAGGGCCTTGAAGAGGTGATTGGGTCATGAGGGTTCTGCCATCCTGAATGTATTTAATACATTCATAGGTTAATGGAAAATAGATTAATGGGTTATCAATAGGGTGGGACTGGTGGCTTTGTAGAAAGGGAAAGAAAGACCTGAGCTAGTGTACTCAGCCCCCTTACCATATGATACCCTAAACCACCTCAGGATTCTACAGAGAGTCCCAACCAGCAAGAAGTCTCTCACCAGATGTGGTCCTTTGAATTCTCAACCTCCAAAACTATAAAAAACTAATTCTTTTTAAAAATAAATTTAAACGTATAAATATTAAGTTTTAAGTATTCTGTTATAAGCACCAGAAAATAGATTAAGATAGAAAATTGGTACAATGAGTTGGGTCGTTGAAAATGTGGAAGCAGCTTTGGAACTGGGCAATGGGCAGAGGCTGGAAGAATTTGGAGGAACAGGCTATAAAAATCATGCAGAGACATGTCTTTGAGGAGGTGCCACTACAGGGAGCTGCCACTAGAGCAATGCAGAATGTAAAAATGAGATGGAGCTGCTGCAGAGAGCCCCAACCAGGACGATGCACATGGTAGCAGGACCACCACTAGGTCTTCAGCACTGTGGAGTCACTGGCAACATGCAATGCCTACCTGAAAAAGCTTCAGGACTCCAACCAGCAGGAGCAGCCACATGGGTTGCATCCAGCAAAACCATAGGGGTGGGTTTCCCTGAGGCATTGGGGGTATAACCCCTACTCCAGTGTGTCCAGGAGGTGGCCCTTGGTAAGATGGATTATCGTCCAGCTTCAAAATTTAAATCAGTACTGCTGGGTTTATTTGCTTTGGGTGTGCTCCTCCCTTTTGAAATTGAAATGTCTATCTTATGCCTGTACCACTATTGCATGTTGAAAGGACATAATTTGTTTTGATTTCACAGCTTGCATATGAGCCTTTGAACATTAGAATTTGGAGTAGGTGCTGGAACAAGTTAAGAGTTTGTGACTATGGGGATGAAATGAATGTATTTGTACTTGAGAAGGACATGACCGTTGGGGAGTCATAGGCAGAGGGCTATGGTTTGAATGTTTGTCTTTCTGAAATTCATGTTGAAACTGAAACTCCAATGTGGCAGTGTTGAGAGATGGGTCCTTTAAAAAAGAGCTGGACTGGTGACTTTAGAAGAAGAAGAAAAGACATCTTGCTCAGTCCCCTCTCCATATGATGTCCTGTGCAACCTCAGGATTCTGCAAGGAGTCCCCAGTAGCAAGAAGGGCCTTATCAGATGCAGCTCCTCAACCTTGCACTTCTCAGCCTCTGTAACTGTAAGAAATAAATTGTTTTTCATTATAAAATTTCAAGTTTTAGTTATTCTGTTATAACCTGTGGAAAACTAAGGCACATGCTTCATGAAAGTTAACTCAAAGTGGATCACAAACTTGAGAGTAAAACGCGAAACTATAAAACTTCTAGCAAATAACATAGAAAATCCGGTAACTTTGGGTTTGTTAGTGACTTTTTAGGTACAGCAGCACAATCACAATCCAGGAAAGAAAAAAATCTGTAAGTTGAACATCATTAAAATTAAAACTTTCTCTGCAAAGACACTGTAGAAGAATGAAAAACTAAGCTAAAGTTAAAGTTGAGAGAAAATCTTCATAAAACACAGCTCTCATAATGGACTATAATTCAAAATACACAAAAAGCCCTCAGAACTGAACAATAAAAAACCAAATAATCCAATTGAAACATAGGCCAAATATCTGAATAGATACTTCACCAAAGAAAATATAAAGATGGCAGTAAGCATATACCAAGTTGCTCAAAATCACGTTATTAAAGAATTGAAAATTAAAATAACCCTAAGATACTACTATATACTTATTAGAATGGCCAAAGTGCAAGAAAGTTGACAATACCAAATGTTGACAAGAATGCATGTTCTCACTCATAGGTGGGAACTGAACAATGAGATCACCTGGACTCGGGAAGGGGAACATCATACACCGGGGCCTATCATGGGGAGGGGGGTGGGAGAGGGATTGCATTGGGAGTTATACCTGATGTAAATGATGAGTTGATGGGTGCTGACAAGTTGATGGGTGCAGCACGCCAACATGGCACAAGTATACATATGTAACAACCTGCACGTTATGCACATGTACCCTAGAACTTAAAGTAAAATAATAATTAAAAAAAAAAAGAATGCGAAGCAATAGGAACTCTCATTTATTGCTGGTGGGGATGCAAAATTATACAGTCACTTTGGAATACAGTTGATAGCTGCTTATAAAATTAAGCATACCTTTACAATACAGTTCAGCAGTTGTGTTCCTTAATACTTATCCAGATGAATTAAAACTTACGTTCACATAAAAACCTGCATAAAAATGTTTATAGCATTTTTATTTATAATTGCACAAATTTGGAAGCAGCCGAAGTGTCCTTCAAAAGATGAATGAATACATAAATCAGCATTGGTACATCCACACAATGGAATAGTGTTCAGTGAATAAAAGAATGAGCTGTCATGCCACACAAAGGCACGTAAAAACTTTAAACACACATTGCTTTTATTAAAAAGTCAATCTGAAAATCCCGTGCACTATTGATTGCAACCAGATGACATTCTTTAAAAGTATGAACTAGTGAAAGAGTAAAAAGATTAATGTTTGCCAGAGGTTAAATGGGAGGGAGGAATGAATAGGCAAAGCATAGAGAATTTTTAGGGCAATGACGCTATTATTTTGTTTGATACTGTAATAATTGATACATGTAATTAATATTTATCAAAATCTATAAAATGTACAACATAAAGAATTAACCCTAATTTAAACTATAGATTTTTGTTAATTGAAAAAAAAACTTTAGTGTAAGTTATAATCTCTAAGATAGAATTCATTTGGAAAGACACACAATGAAATTGAAAATAATATGAAATGAAGCAATTTAAGAGAACTAAAAGCAAATAGCATTGATGAGACCTGGAGGATCAATCTGAAACTTAATCTCATCTCTTGTATGAAGTTCCAAAAGAAGAAGCTTGTCAGAAAGGAAACAAATAATACTGAAGATAGAGTTGCTGAAATTTGAAATCATACACATTTAGATCAACCTTGCAATCAGAGTTTAAAGACGGCGATGGTACACTGAAACTACAGAACAGCAAGGATAAAAAAAATCATGTAAATCTATCAAAGATCAAATAGAGTGTCTATAATAAATCACTCTTTGGCCAAAAAAAGTCAAAATTCTCTTTCAGTAAAAAGGACATTATAGAAGATAATAAAGTTAAATATTCATTGCTCTGACAGAAACAAATCTCAACTTTGATTTTTATGCCAAATAAAATAGCATTTAAGTATATAGCCAAAATAAAGTTATTTTCATTGATATAAAGACTAAGGAACTTTACCATCACATTTTTTCAACAGGTTATATTTCAACAGAAATAAAAGTAAAATGATAGAAAGACAGGAATGACAAAAAACTTTAGGTATTATTTTTGTCAGAGATCCATACAGTATAAAACTCAAAGAAAAATTGAGATTGGTGAGACCTAAGGCTTGTAGAAAACTATTATAAGAGGTGAGGAAACAGTGGAGAAAATCAGATAATAAACACAGAAGTCAGTTATTTTATATATTAGTGGCGTTGTTGTGTAGATTTTTACTACAAGCATTTTTCCAAAACTTCTAATTTTGGATTTTGATTTTGCCATTTGCAAATGACAAGCTTTTGGTTGTAAATAAATTTAAAACTCTCCTTTATTTTCCAAACTATATTAAAATTCTATTTGTTAAGGTTTAATAAATCAAAAGCCACTGACAGCCAGCAGTCCCAGAAGCAAGTTCTCATTTCAGAAGTAATTTACATACTAGGTCATACCATTCTCCTTTAGCATCTTTCCAGGCAGTATCATTAGAGATTGATGCTCTATTTCAAAGAGCTAGAGCACCTTACTTATACTTAAAAATTATATATACATATTTATATATATGTATATGTATATATAGATACACAAGCATATATATTTACACACAGATATGCATAGACACACATATATATACACACACACATACATATATCACTCTTTTTTCCTTGCAATCTCATTCAAAACAACATTTCCAGTTAGATTATGCTTTTTTTAAATCTTTTTTTCCCTTCTCATACTTACTTCAACTTGGCTAAAATTATACTCTGGCTCTAGGATAGTCAGCCTTTAAATATTAGTGGATAGCTATCACCTATAGCTCTCATTTAGCTACTCCACACTCATCGTCATTTGTGGCAGTCTTTGTCCATAAATCAATCTCTCCTTAGTAAGAAAACTGAATAAAAAATAGTGTCTCACTTACTTTCGAGTCTGATGGTTTTTCTTACTGAGAATGGAATAACAAACTCAAAGTACAAAATTGCAGACCTCACTTTAAAAACTCACCACTGGCAGCAAGGGACATGATAATGTACAGCATTGCTGAAAAACCCTTAGTACATGACATTTCTGCAAATTGTTACCTGACCTAATAAGCAAATCAGTTCTTGATGGGCAAAGAGGGGTCAGAGAGAAGGACTGTTGTGAATGATTGTCACACAGTTCTGTACTAACTTGAAATATGATCCTTAGAGTTAAAAAGAGAAAGGTTTATGTATTCATTCTTATTTCCTGTTTTTAGTGCTGTTATGATTTATCAAGTACATATTAAAAGTTCTAATACAAATGAATAGCTGATCATTTGCTAAAGTTTATTTAACTTCTTTGACTGAAGTACTCTTAGTATTCATCATAGTGAAATCAAGGGTTTAGGTAATTAATATATTCAAAACTCGATTAAAATGATTCTGCGTAGAATTTCTTCTTTCATAATCAGAGGCTTCTTATACTTTCATTGAGGATACCTCACAAGAAAATACATAAACTTTTAGGTATTCAATAACTTTGTTGTTGGATTTAAAATAAAATATTTCCCTAACAGGGAGACCCTGAGATATTTCCTAGGTCGTTGTTTAAGGGATGTGGAAAGATGGTTATATTCTTTCTCATCAGTTATCTTACTCTTTTCTTTCCGTTCTTAACCTCAACAAACCTCTTATATTGCATGCTCATGCTCATGCATGTGCATGCAACACACACACACACACACACACACACACACCTCTTTGACAATATCAATTCCCCAAATAAAAAAGTGTTTGTCTATTTCAGCTCCATCTCACCTCCTCCTTTCTTACTATATTATTTGCACATTTACTCTGCTATTTACAGATAGAGCTCCTCTTTTTTCTCTAGTTGGAATATAGGTTTTATTTTCATCATTCACCCCCCCATACTCATTTCAACCTCTCTGAAATTACAGTCTGCCCTTGGACTGTTCAGCTTTTATGTAAGTGGAAACCTATCATTTATAGCTCAAATTTAGTTGAGCCACACCTATCATCATTTGTGGCTGTCTTTGTCCATAAGTCAACCCCCGTTTAATCAGAAAACTGAATAAAATTATGTATCAGCTGCTTTCCAATCTGATGGTTTTTCTTACTGAGAGTGAAATAGCAACCATTTATACAAAATTGTCAGTCTTATTTCAGAAAGTTACCACTGGGTTCAAAGGACATGATGGCGTTGTTGAAGAGCTTAGTAAGAAGACCATTCCCTTCTTAGCTACTATCCTCATGACCAATACTGAGTAGAAGTGGATGAGTCAGAGCTGATATAATAAACTAAGGATAATTGACAGGAGAGGATAACAGGTGTTTTCCTCTCCTCTACTCCTGCTGTTTGTGCACCTATTCCTTACCGTCTGGAAAGAACCCCATCACCAAGACTAGAAAGCAAAAGTTCAGATAAAATTGACATCGATTTTAATAATAGCATTTTCCTTGTTGTGAAATGCCATCTAGGTTAAGGTTCACCCATTGTTTTCTGCTCACACTGCAATGATCCTTAGGAGGAGCAGTGCCAGTCGTAGAAATCAGTCGTAGAAATCAGTCATAGAAATCAGGAAACCTGATGCTGAGCTTTGGGCTTTGCTAATAAAAACATCTATGTTCCTATACATTTATTTCATTTGTTTTCTGAATTTCACATTTTTTTCCTTCTAATCATAGGTTCCATCACAAAATTTGTAGGGGTAAGGAAAATAAAAGAAATGGTACAATTTAAAGTGGTTAGTGATTCCGTATGTACCCACAAGAGTTGGTTGTATACCAAGGAGAAAATATCTTGAACATACAAGTATTAATATAATGACACTATTAGATTCTTACAAGTTTTTTCTTAATCCTTGAGTGTTTTCTAAATCAAGAGAAACTGAAAGTACAACTTTTTTTGCTCGATGTTGAAAATACTTTCATATTTAATAAATTTCAAGACTTCAAAACTAGATATTCTCTGTAACTCTTTTTGTCTGAAACTAAAGGAATTATTGACACTTGCTATATTGATGGTTTTAGCCAAATTTTATAAGAGTTTAATTCACTCTTCACACCACTAAAACAAATCTATTTTTATTCTATATCTCATCCTATTTTCAAAAAATACAGCAGAGTTCTCATTCCCTTTTCACCTCTATTTAGTAAAGTATCACAATAAAAAGTTCCACCTATTTATTTATCTTTTCTATGTAATATTTTCTTTCGTGGGACTATTCAGAATTTTCTTTGACTCTGCTTGAAGCATTTCTTTTTTGCTATAATGGCAATGAATTGATATCTACGTGTCAGGTCCCTAAGGGTTGCACTGGTTTTGACATCCAGACACTTGACTTTTAAGTGAGTTCTAATGCAGTCAACATGTGCTCTATCCCCAGACAACACAATTCTTTCAATAGCAGTTACATTAACAATTACTGCAGGGCATCTAAGTGGATGCTGTGCAGTAAATAGAAGAGGGATGGACCACAGCTAGCAAAGGCTGAAAGTGAAATTGGATCAGAACACTTTGAAAAATCACTTCTAAAGAGAGAGACATCATCGTTTTTACAAGTCTGGAAGCCATAGCATCCTACTGAGTTTCTCACGCTCCAGAAACAAGATGATAAGGGAAGAATTTTGTCCAAAAATTTAGAAAAAGAAGAGTCATCATGAAATATCTTTCCCTTGGTAATGCATCTGTGTACTTTGAAACAAATAAACAACAAACATATACTTTCTATTTTTTCGTCAGTATTTTCCAATTTTTTTAGAGGCACTGTGTGTGTGTGTGTGTGTGTGTGTGTGTGGTTTGTGTAAACTACTATGTACCCATCTCTATATCAGGCATCCATATGACAAATTATTAGTTCTTTGTGTCATGCCTCCTTATCTTTCAGGAATTTATACTCTATTTGAAAAAATTAGACTTTGCAGAGAATGTTACTTGCTAAGTGCATTCATGTACAGAGAAACAACTAAAGAAGCTACCAAAATTGCTGAATTTATTCTTAGAAGTGATTACACATCACTCTAAATAATGTGGCCTAGAATGTTTCATAGAGAGCAAAATTTAAAATCAGACTAATTTTTTTTAGCCAGAAAGCTAATAAATAATTTTAAAAATTATTCTTCTATTTACCTTTTTATTTCTGAAGTTTTAAATTATTTTAAATAAAATAAACTTCTGTAACTAAATATTTTTGTATCAAAGTATTGGAAAGACATTTATTGGAGTGAATAGCAATAGTGAAATTCAAACAGGTGGATTAATAATAACCTTATTCCAAATATAGCCTCTTAATTATTCAGCAGTAATTGTTTTAACAAGAGTGGAAATTTAACTGTATAAATAATTTATTTAAGTTCTCTTGCTAGATGCAGACATTGGCTTGAGATATTCTGTGGCACACACTTAGCTCTTCACTCTCTCTCTCTTCTCTCTCTTCAGCTCACTAGGTGCTATGAATAGAACATGGATGAGATACGAAGAGGAAAATAGCTAAAATTGTCAAAATTTTCAGACTAACAAAACAAAAATATTTGTTATTTTCAACACAAATTTAAAAGACAGAATCAATCTTTAAGGTTCTGGTTGAGACTAGAGGTATAGAAGTAATTATAAGTAAATTACTGATTAATAATCATAGTGGAGGGGTGGGGTGCCGTAGAATTGGACCATAACTTGGAATCCAGGTAGGAAAAATGTGTGAGGTACGAAAAAAATATGATTGGATACTAAACAAGTTAACAGACAAAAGAATCACTGGGAATGCTTGGAAAACCAAAGGATGTCAGAAGTGATGGCCTGTGAGCCCAGAGGTTCTCTGATTTATCGAGGTGCTTGCTAATTCCCATTGTCACCCACCAGGAGGAAACTTCCTCTTTTCAGGGGACTCTAGTACAAGCTCTTGGATTCAGGTCCATTTGAATGTTCTGGGGTGTAAGAACAGTGTGGACTTAGTTTACCATTTCAAAATCCTGAATTTATTCTAGTAAAGTTTGTGCAATACTCCATGTGTCAGGTCCCCAAGACCACTTCCAGGTTTGATGATCCTATAGGAGAACTCTCAGGACTCAGCGTTGAATCATACTCACAGATATGGTTTGTTACAGCAAAAAAGAGACCAAGCAAAATCACAAAGGAAAAAGGCACACGGAGGAAAGTCAAAGACCTGAGGAGACCAAGCACAAGCTCTCAGAGTCTCCTCCCCATGCCCTTACACAGGATAGGCTTACTTCCCTCAACAAGGAGTTAAGACAACTTATGTGAAATGTTATTGTCTCCCGAGAAAGATTGTTCCAGACTCAGTTCCCAGGGTTTTTATTAGGGGATAGTCTCATAGGCACTCTGTTTAGTAAGTACTAGAATTCTAGACTGCCAGAAGGAAAGCAGGTATTAAGTATAACTCTTGTTGTTTGTACAAATGGTTCAGGCACAGTGAGACATCTTTGTAAGTCCTGGGAATGATACCACTCTCTTGAAATCCAGGTTTCCAGGTGCCAGCTAAAGGCCAGCCTTGTAAGCAATAGGGCCTTGTGACCCTATTTCAAAGCATAACATTCAAGCTTTTTATGTTAACTCTTCTCTGCACACCAAGTCACTAGAAATTCTACTTTTAGTTAAATGAAGAGGGTGTTTCCCAAATATTTTCTTATAAAAAATCAGAAAAATGATAATATTTGAATTTTTGAATTGATAATATTTGAATTTTTGAATTGATAATATTACCACTAGGGTAAATAAATTAGGGTGTCTAAAGAGGCAACAGGTCTGGGCCTTGTTCCCCTCCACCACCAGCTACGCGGATGCCTGAGGGTGCGACCATATTGGCACACCTGAAATCCATCTGTCACACTGGGTATAGTCTCTGCCAGAGAGAAACTATTGAATCTGCGCACAATAAGCCTATGTAAGAAATAGTTTTTTATAACCTTATTTTTAATATTGAAAAATTGAAATGACTTAAAAGTCTATAAATTGGATAATGAATTAACATCTTACATTAATATATTATTGCATATCCAAAAATGAAAATAAATGGCCAAAATATGCCTGTATTAGTTCGGATAACTTTAACAAATGTAAGGTTGGATGAAAATGATTAAGTTGTAGATGGCTACTCTATATAAAGTAGCAAACTTGCCACCAATACAACATATTATGTTTTGGTGCCTACTGATGTAATAGGAGTTTAAAAGATCCATAGGAAAAGTAAACACCGTATCCAGGTGGCTCTTCTCTTTCGGTTAGGAGGATAAAAATGAGATCTGGAAAGGGAATATAAAGGGTTTCAACTAAATCTATGTCATATTCTTTAAAAAATTCCAAAGTAATTACGGAAAAATGGTAATATGTGATAGAGTTGATGGGTAAAACCGTATATATCTATGATTTTGCTCTCTGGAACAAAATGTTTAGAAATGTCTCCTAAAACAAATAAAAAATATATTTTAGTACCTATATGTCCACTTATTTTGAAAGCATTTTAGCCTCTTTCGTTAATAATCATTTAAAAGCGTATAACTGGATTGTTTTTTAACACAAAGGACAAATGATTGAGGTGATTGATACCCCATTTACTCTGATGTGATTATTATGCAATGCATGCCTGTATAAAAATATTTCATGTACTCCATAAATATATACACCTACTATGTTCTCAGAAAAATTAAAAATAAAGAATTAAAAATTTCAAAAAAGGGTAAATTGAAACTCTTTATAATGGTCTTTAACATAAAGTTGTTTCCATTTCTAAGCACCATAATGATATTGGAAAGATTCTATGTGAGTTAGAAAAGTGTATTCTACTGGGTCTAACTAGAAAAATAGTGTTGATTATACAAGGAGAAAAAAAAGTAGATGACCTACAAACTAGAACATTTTATCAAAATATATATTGCTCTGAGTAGTTAATTAAAAGTGAAGATAGTTTTTATTAATTATAGTTTGCTTCTAGTGAGACCCACAAATAATTGACAAGGGGATATCCGAATCCTCAAATTCCATGTATCTAGCCCTCTATTATATGTTTTTTCTGCAAATGCCAGATCCTGCTACTTCCACAGGGGATTTTTGTCCAGGATACTTTCAACCCTCAGTACCACATCCTCATTGTCCCCAGGCACACTGTTATCCTTCATCTTCTGTGTACATATTTACCTTCTCTATCAATAGTATATCAGAAACTATCTTTTGCACATAGTAAGACCTCAAAGAATTAGAGCCACGATTTCTACTACAATTTTTGTTCTATCATCTGATATAATATTGTTGTTTTCTTAACAGCACTTTAACTGATATGTATCTATCTATCTATTTACTTATTTACTTTCAATGTTCTTCAGTAGAATACAATTTACGCAGACTGGAAGTTTGTTATTTGTTGTTTGAGTTGTTTGAGCTTGAGCTTGATGTTTAGCATTATATTCCAGAGTCTAAAACTGTATCTGTTAGGTAATAGCGGCTCTACCAAATCATTGCCCTCAAAAAGTTAGGACTCAGAATGAAAGACCAGAACAAAGAGGTGTAAGGAGACTAAAGTAAAGAAAAAAAAAAGTTGTTTTTTTTTTTTTCAATGTTTAGGGCAGATCTAAATGAATCCATTAATCTTAGGCCTTCTCAGAGATGTACCCCTTCACATTTGAGTAGGCTCTAATTTCGTTTTCATTTCTTGGAAGACTAAAGCTCCAGTGTGATGAATCCCATGAGAGGCTGCAATGGGTGAGTGGGCGATTCCGAAGGTATAGAAGCAAACTCAGTCTTCATACCTTAGAACTATCTTGTTCTTTGATTTGATCCATTGAAAGAGAAAGAATAAAAGGATGAAGAAATCTTGAGCTCCTCTTTTTGGTAGGCATGTACCATTAACTAATCACCTTAATTTTTTATGAAAACAATACAACTGGGTAAATAAAGGATTTGAATTATTTTTGATTTAGATAACTATTGTGCTTTGAGAAGACTAAGTGTTCAACCCTTAAAAATAAAGTTGAAATAGCCTTATCACCCTATTAACAGTTTATCTAATTTTAGTTCAAGCGTCCAGCAGAACGTTATACTCTCAGGAAACCTAGATTTACCAACCCAAATCGATAATTAGCACTAGATACTCTAGTGATACTCTTTATTATCGTATGTATATTACTTTTAATTCACATATTAGTCAAACAATGTGAGTGTTATTAACACCATTTTACAGTGAAGGAACTGTATGTAAAAATGTTTAAGTAGCAATTTGAAGGTCACAAAATAAGTAAGGGTCAATACCACAATATACACCATGGCCTATCTGATTTCAAAGCCCAGTGCTCTTTTCTATTATGCGATGTGGCTTCCATTAAATTATGACAAATGTCCCAATGGGGAGAAAATTAAAAATATATCATTGATGTTTCATATCTCAGCTTAGTTATTATAGATGATGCTGTTGCTATTTATGTGGGGATGGCTGAAAGGAAAAAAAATATGAGTCACTGTATATACATCACCGTTGCTAATGTAGTCGCTGTCTCCAGAGCCTGTCACTGTTTGCAGTTGTGCCATTTTCCCTCACCAGCTGTCCAGCACCTTTGCACAAAATGAGCTATTCATATCTGATCACTAAATTCCCGAATAGTTGGCTGCTGTTGACCTTCAGTAGCCCACAGTTATGCCTCAGTGCTTGAGGTTACTTTCCAGTATACATTGTAGATCTTCTGTTTTACATACCCAGAGCAACTAGACAGGCATCTGTCTGATGCACTGAAGCTGCAATTTGAGCAACAGGATCAAGGCTACCTCAAAGATTTAACGCTCTTCCAAAGTGCCCGATATAATTTGCTGAGAAAATTTGGTTTTGTTCTGCAAGAAATCAATTCATGTATCAGAATACAAAAATAAGCACTTTAAGTATTTAAAACCAACCCTTTAATCCTTAAAATGCATTTCCCCCATGTCGAACTGAAAAAATATTCAGAGAATCACATTTGTTGTATGCATAACATGGCAATTGAGCGCTGTATGTGTTGATAGCTTTAGTAAGAACTCTTGGTCAGGACCAAAGGTCATTCATTTGATTATGACACAGTGAGAGCAGAAGTAATGTGCAATTGTGATCGCCTTGGTGGTGAGAGGAAGATTGTTTTCCTCAAGTGACCTAGCTCTGTAACTTCTTGAGATTTGAAGAGCAAAAGCCAGAAAATTGGTTCATTTGCATCATTGCACAGTGTTTCAATGTGACACTTGCTGATCCTGTTCCCTCGCTGACTTTCTCATATCAGGGGCCACGTGTTGTGCACTTTCCCATGAACTCCTTGCTTAAGTAAGGTCAGGGAGCAGCTGTGCAAAGAAACATCAGAAAGCTTGGCAAGCCGTGCCATACCTACGTGCTTCTTGTGGCAGTTGGTGTTCATCTGAAGCATCTGAGCTGAAAGGGAATTAAAGCAGCAGCACTGCTGAGATTGAGCAACTTGCAATCCTTGCTGTGAGGTACCACAAACTAATTTAATTCCACTGTTGGTCACAAAGGCTGCGTTTTGCCTGAGTTATAAAAAGAATCGCATTGAGCCTTTTAGAAAGCAGACTTTTATGTGGATTTCTAAGCGTCAGATTTTGTCAGTCTATCACACAGTTCATCAAATGCCTTCTTTCTGGGACATGCTTTGCACAGAGCTGGATGGAAAGATTTGAAGATTAATTTGAACTCTAATGAAAATTAGCTGTGCTGTTTGGTTTCATGTTGTGATTGTCATCATGGAGGTCAGTGCTAATGATGTGTCAGGCTCTCTTTGACAGTTTGCATACAGGCACAGTTTACTCAGAGCTCAGCAATGCCATTCTCAGAAGATGAGGAAGTATTGAACTGTCAAACGGGGACTGCACAGGTGACAGGTGATGCATTTTAGATCAGCTCTCTAACGAAGTGAGCAGCCTTTTCCATCCTTCCTCCCTCTAATAGTAAAATAATTTATTTTATCAAAGTTACTAGTGTGTTTGCAGCAAACATCTTCCCACCAGATCTTTTTGAAATGCTTATGAATAGAAAAAAAAGGGAATCAAAAAATGTATGCAGTAGAAGATGAAAATATTTATTACATTGTGACTTAATTATATTAATATTCTTTGTGATTACAATTCATTTGTATCAATACCGAATTGTTTCAGAAAAATAGGTAAATATAGATATTCACAAAAGTACATTTGCTTGGATATGACATTAATAATTCCATATTAATAGATTTAATAATTTTATCTGTGTTAAATAAATTTATTTTTTTCCTTACTGTGGATATTGTAATACCTTAGAAACATAAATACTAATAATAAAGTAAAAATAAGTTTTAGTTCAATGCTTATCTCTAATTACCAAGAAAAATAATATGAAACAATTCAGAAAGAGAGGCGACTACTCCTACATGATTTGTGTATCTTATATTTTTACCTCTAAGCATAAATTTCCAGGAAAGCTATGTAAGAAGAGACAACGCCTTTTTACAAGCAGATTTTTAATATAAGATATCATCTGAAAGGCCCCATTTGTGTCATCAGGAAAAAATTGCTTTTTGACTTTAATAATTGACATTCTGTAACAGAAAATACAAAGTCCTATTCATAAAACCATTATATTTTGCAATAGTTTAGTAAAATACACTTGCATACACAAAAATATTTTAGAAATACTATGCGATCAAGTTCTAAGAGGTTAAGTTTATTTTCATATGTTTTTATCAATCTACTAATTTAATGTATGCTTTGAATTATTGAAAATAACCCTGTGACTCTACAAATTATGTTAGTTAAACTAGGTCAGGCAATACAATTCCATTTGGACATACATAGACATAATAGAATTTATTCTGAAGTCACTTAAATGGTATTCTCTTTATCTTTAGTGCAGCAGGGAATTCAATACAAGTAGAGATGATTGACATTTTTTTCTAACCTCTCTGTCCTTTCCTCATGAAAATGCTTAGCTGCTCTTGGGAAGCACAGCTGTTGGACAAAGCACAGGGTCCAAGGCTGTGCCTTTGGGAGGGCTAACTGAGAAATTCAGCCAATCAAAAGACAGACTGAAAAATGTCAGATCAGATATGCCAATCACCAAAAAAAGGTGATGACCCGAAGAGGTGATAGTGCCAACATGATGCTGAATTTAATCTATAAAGCACAATTCTCTTGCTGCTTTTACTTATTTATTTTTGGTGATAGCAGAAACATTTGCAGAAAATATAAGATGACATGTGAAATTAGTGCTTCATAATATTGCAAAATCTTTTAAGAAAGGTAAACTCTCTTTTGCCAAAAGAAAAAAGTCACATCTTATCATATAAGTAAAAAAACACAAAAGCTTCTGAATATAAAGATTTCCATGCAGAAAATGTGCACTTATTCTACTTTTAATGCAGTAGAGATGTAACACATTACCAAGATATAAAAAAGGCCTTTAACATAAAAACCATAAGATTTTTAAAAATGTTGGAAGCCTTCTTGTCTGGTAATATTCACCAATTAATTTGAGATAAACATTACTGCATAATAATAATAGTAATGCAACATTATACAACCAAACAATATAATTACTAGATAAATGCATTAGCTAATCAATGTCCAGTGAGAAGAGACAGGAATCTGCTCTAAGTTTTCAAATTGTTTTTAACTAGCTTTTTTATTTTGAGGGTTTCTTAAATAGAAAAATATTAGAATGCATTGTTATCTACCACACTTGCCACTCTACTTGCATTTCAATTACATTTTAACATTAGCTGCAAAACATCCGGGGCTGTGTAATGTTGACAATTACAATGTTAGTAGGTTATATAATCTGCCAATTACTACCAAAAATAAATGCCAGGTGTTTCGATCCCAAGTCATTAAAATGCACATGATGGGCTGGGACTGACCCTGGAGTTGTCTTACCAGCATAAAACATGAAAATCACAAGAAGAAGGAACAAAAACACAATCAAATGTACAAAAAAGGCAGGAGCAGGGGGCAGTTAGAAAGAGAAAAATGCATCTTCAGTGGGTGACTGAAGTTTTCTTCCTGCGTGTCTCTTTATTCACTCTTTTTGCTTTTTCTTTTGTAGTTGCACTCTGGCCAATAATAGAACACATTTTTACAAACTTATAAATTAATACAAATGTTGAAATGAGTATCTTCTATCCGAAAGGAGACTATTTAAATTGTATTACATATTAAGAATGTTTTATTTTAAACACATGAAAGAAGAACAGTAAAATTCCCAGAATGCTTCTTAGAGCAAATCTGTCAATTCAAAATGTGGGAAAACTAAAATAATTTAAATTTGCAAATAGATTTTAAGTGATTTTATTCTAACTATAGATTTTTTTTTTTAATCTTAGTTATTTTCCAGAAAATTTAGAATCTGGAGTCAACTTTTTAATCCACTTCAATTTTTGTTTTATACTGTCCTCTTTATTGGACTATATAAGGATGCCAAATTTTAAAACGTTTATCAAATAGTTGCCAAGAAGAATGGACAATTGTGTGAATGAGCACAATGATGCTGGGTTATGTTGCATGTAATTTAAATCCATAGCTATATCCATATCATCTGCCTTCTATGAACTATTCACGATCCCAGCTAAAGCCAGTCCTTCCATTTATACATTCTCCACTTACTCAAGGACAGCACTCTTGCAATTGTATCCTCTGATCTTGGCTTCATCAATTATTCTATCTCTATTTTTCAGTCCAAGATCATAAAACATGGTACAGTATTTCTTATTTTAACAAAATGGACTTTATATCCCCTTATTGCTGCTGCAGTATTTCTCTGCTACCATTTACAATAAAACTCCCCAATGAATGTGCTTTATTTCTACTAATTATCTCTTAAATTCACACTAGTCAAGCTTTATCCCTAAACATTTGATCAAGACAGTCATTGTGCAGGTCTCAAATTACTTCCCGGTAGTAAATACAATTTTTAGTTCTTAAGGTAATATCTTAAATAAGATGAAGCAATAACCAAAGTTGATTATTACTTGATCTTGAAACATTTTTTCGTCCCAATTAAAGTCGTCACTCTTCACTTGTTCTCCTTCCACTTCATTGGATGCTTCTTGCTACATTTCATTACTGATTCCCCCCCCCCTCCTCCTGAATTCTCAACTTTGAACAGCCTTGATCCCAATGTTCTAAATTCTTTTCTCTTTTATATAAATTCACACCTTATGTAACAGCATAATCTCTCATGATTTTAAATAACATTTCTTTCTGATGACAACTAAATGTATACCTTCAACTCAGGTCTCTCTCCTGAATTCTAAATGTGAAAATCAAATTGTCCACTCAACATCACCAGTTCAATGTCCAAATGAACTCTTGTTTTCCCTCACCAAAAGTCTTTCCCATCTAACTAAAATGTAGTTCCATTCTTCAGTTAATTTAGTCAAAAATCTTTCAGTCCTCATTGACATTTGTCTTTTTCTTGTACTTCACTTTCTGTTCATCTTCTGTCTATTGGCACGCTACCAACATGATCTAAACCTTCATAAGTTCTTACTGGTGCATTTGCAGTAGTTCTTTACCTGCTGTCTTTATTGTCACCCTTGTCCCATTCTCTACATTTTTTGCCCTTCAATGCAGCCAGAATTACCATTTAAAAACATAAGTCGGATCATGTAACTACTCTGCTTAGAACTCTCCAAAGGCTTCCGTCTCATTCAAAATAACTCAGAGTACAATTATCCACAAGATTCCACGTGATGTAGTCATGGAGAACTCTTTGCTCCAACCACAATGACCTACTTGATATTCTGTAAACATGTTGAATCTGCTTCTGCCCCAGAGTCTGCACCTGTTGTTCTTTTTGATACAACACTCTTTTGCTAAAGTGCTTAGTTTATGTTTCTGCTTTGTAGCTTATTTCTGGTCTCTGAACAAATGCTACTTTATCAGAGGAGTCTTACTATAGCAACTTATATGAAATAGCATGCTGTAATTTTCTATTCTCCTTTACTGTTTCTTTTCAAAAACACTTATTGCATCTAATATATATTCATTTCTTTATACCTTTTGTGTGCCTCCCCAACACACAAATGTAAGAGGCTAATGAATTCTTTGCACTTTGTTTTATTGCTATATCCTCAGTGCTTACAACAGTGCATGGCGCATGCTAAATGTTAAATAAAGATGCTTGAATGATGTGTGAGTAAATAAGTAAAATGAAAAGAAAATTATTTGGCACATGTGAAGTACCTCAGTCCATGTTAAACAGTATATAACGAGCTTTCTGGGGGGTATTGATTTTTACCAGCAATCTATCAATCAACATTTTTACAAGTAACATCTCTCTACAATCTCTCTACAAAGGCATTGAAACTTGGTGAGAATATATATATAGTATATGTGTGTGTATATATAGTGTATATATATAGTATATGTGTGTATATATAGTGTATATATATAGTATGTGTGTGTGTGTATATATATAGTATATGTGTATGTATATATACACACACACACAAAAATGAATTCCATGAGAACTACTTGTTTAAAAACTCTATGGGGACTTTACTTTTCTAAAAGTCTCCATAGAGTTTTTAAACAAGTAATTCTTGTTTAAAAATGATATTTTATTTATTTATTTTTTTGCTACATGGTTTTCCATTTGGGACTACTATTTATGCCATTTTTCTCTTTCAGCATTTCCAAAGAATCTATTTAAGGATTCAAGCTAAATTAGTGTCTTTTTTTATTACTACCTTTTAATTTTGAAAATAAATTAGGTAGTTTCATTTGAACACTGCTGCATTTATCCATCACCTCACATTACACAACTCTCTGATTCTCTCTGATTAGAAAACCCGTATTAATTACTGTGTCACTGCCTATATGAAATCAACTCCAGTATATTATGATGTAATTGATAAAAGTCATAAAAATAAATTAACTGAAACTTGCTAAGTGTTTCACTACTGTGTAAACATTCATTTTGAATTTCCTCTTACTTTCTTGTGCTTGTGATTTTACTATTGCAGGCTGACATTTGTTGAAATTTTCTCTACAGAAGTTCAAAGACACATTGGATTGGGGACCCACATACCCTCCACACAGGTAACATCACTCATACCCTATGTGTATATTAGGGTGTGTTTATCCAAGAAGATTTATGTAGGACTTTTCCTGGTACTTCCTGAAGTATCATCTCAACTGGATGATTTGGAATGTACACATTCAGGCCCTGAACACACCTAGGGTAGTTAATGCCTTTGAAATACTAGAAAGGAGATGGGACCTTGTTTGTTTGTCTTTTAATCTACTATTAAGAGCACACAGGAAACTATCTTTTAAGTTAATGATTTTCCTCAAGAATTAATTCTTTCTGATTCCCAGATTTTTAAGGTGTAGTTTCTCTTCCTAGCACTAGTCAAAGGCTTAGCTCATGGTCTCTCCTTTCTCCCTCTCTGTGCAGGCTCTATACATGGAAAACTTAATTCCATTAGGGTATTTCAGCATTACTGCCACTCACTTACTTTCCTGGGTGGGTATCTTTGCTTCATTGCAAATCTCAAAAGATTCTCCTGCTTTCTTGCAGTATTTTTCATTTCTTGAAATAATACTTTTTTGTTTTTGTATGTCTTATAGGCAGCAAATTTGGAAATCTCCAATCTAATAGATTACTTAAAATAGAAACACCTTTTAATATCCTCTTTACAAACATTGTTTACTTATCAATTTGTACACGATTTTCATTGATAAAATAAATCGAAGTAAACAATAAGTTAGAATAGGTGCGTCTTGGCCTCATTTTGTTTTACAACACAATTATTTTTTATCCAGAAAGAATGGTGTTGAACACTGTGTGTTCCATGGCTCCTAATAGCAGAAAACTTAAAAAAATTCAATTGGTACAGTAACATTGATGGCCATTTTATTGACAAAATAACTGTGACTGAGAATAAACTGGAATTCCAGAATAACCTCCAAAGAAATTCACAGATAGTGACTTCAAATCAATTGTCCATTATAACCAAATCAATTGTCCATTATAACCAGAGACTCTGCTCTTTAAAACCTCTGGATTACATAATAGAACACTGTGATAGGCACATAATAACTTTTTTACATTTTTAAACATATATTTTCATAGGATAGCTATCTACTCCTACTACAGATTTGCCACAAATCATGTACAACAATTCAAAAATTAGAATTTTTTTAGTTCCTAGAGTAGGACCAATTGTGTTTTTTAATTCTGGAAATTAGGTAAAATTAGCTTTCTTTAGAACCTTTTACAGACTTTGAAATATACTAATTTTTATTCCAGCAATGAACCAAGGATCTCAGATATTGACCTCTTGTAGTTCTCATTTAAATTTTTTGCTCTACACAAAGATATTAAACTACAAGGAATAAGTTATAGCTACAATTAAAGTACTTTGTTAACTTAAAGGCACAGTTGATGCCAGGATAGCATTAACCTATGAAGTTTGAAAGAACTGACAAGATAATGAAACTATAAATTCCTGAGAAAATGCAAAATTTTACACTGCCGTTTTAAACTCTCTTAACTATTGTGTATTATATTCTAAAATATTGGTAAATTACTGAACATACACACAGTTTCAATTATCTTAAATATTTGAACATATTTCTTAAACAGAAATGTGCTTTGCTTTATCACAAGATTATTTTATTCCTTCAAAGATGATTCAGAATAATGAATATAAATTATCTGTAAAGGCAAATAGTGTCATGCATTTCGCATCATCTATCTATCTATCATCTATCACATATCTCCCAATCTTTTTATCTCTATTTCTATATAATTTTAGATATATCTAATTTAGGAAGTACATAGATATTTTATACCACCTACTCATTAATAACATTTTATTCATTTCACATATTTACACTTTTACATTCAGTTACAAAAATCTCATTGGATTGGCAAGCCTAATTCTTTCGGAAAAATATGATTGGGAACAGTAACTGTACCAGCATTTCGAAAAAAATTGAATTTGTCAAACAGTATTACTTCAGTTTAATTTTTAAAAATTCATTGCAAAATCATGACAAAATTATTTAAGACTAAGATTTTATAAAATTTTAAAATTTATAACTATCAATTTACATACCTTTTGTACATGCTACCGTATGAAGCATTTCTCAAACATAGAGAGAGACAGATTAATTGTAATGGCTCATTATTTTCCATAAAATGAAAGTTTATCAATATAAGTATCTTATAGATCATTATTTTGACATCATATTTAAAGATTATTTGCCTAACCTGAGGTCATAAAGATTTTCTCCTGTGTTATAGGTTGGATAATGTGAAGTGGTTTTCAAATAAACGAGCCTTGCATTACTGGAAGAAACCTCATCATTTTATTCAATTTGTTAATATTTTTGCTGAAAGATTTTTATATCTTAGCTCATGAGGAAGTATTAGTCTATAGTTCTTGTCTCTGTTATTAATGTACTGAACTAAAAATGGTGTAGTAACTGTTTCCTTCTTTTCTGTTTTTTTAACAGAGATTTTTTAGAATGGGTGTTATTTCTTCTTTAAATGGGTGACAGTGTTCCTCCCTCCCTCCCTCCCTCCCTCCCTCCCTCCCTCCCTCCTCCCTCCTCTTTCTTTCTTTCTTTTCTCTCTTTCTTTCCCTTTCTTTCTTTTCTTTCTCTTTCTTTCCTTCCTTCCTTCCTTCCTTCCTTCCTTCCTTCCTTCCTTCCTTCCTTCCTTCTCTTTCTTTCTTTCTTTCTGTCTTGCTCTGTTGCCCAGGCTGGAGTGCAGTGGCGTGATCTTGGCTCACTTCAAACTCTGCCTCTCGGGTTCATGCCATTCTCCTGCCTCAGCCTCTTGAGTAGCTGGGACTACAGGCGCCCACCACCACGCCTGGCTAATTTTTTTTGTATTTTTAGTAGAGACGGGGTTTCACTGTGTTAGCCAGGATGGTCTCGATCTCCTGACCTTGTGATCCACCTACATCAGCCTCCCAAAGTGCTGAGATTACAGGTGTGAGCCATCACACCCAGTTGGTGACAGTATTTTCTATTGAAATCATCTGGGCCTAAATATTTTATTTTTGTCCAGAAGCTTTCGAAATATGAGTGTAAATTATATAATAGTTATAATATGCTTCATGGAGTAGCTTTCCTGAGCTTTTTCCTCTCTAGAATCTCCTTAGACCTAGTCAGTTTCCTGGAGTCCTCTTTTTGGTTCTCTTACCAGAAATCTGAGGCTTTAGTTACCCCATTCTTCTGTAAAATTCTGCGATTGCTCTGCATTCAAAGACAAGCAGTAAGAGAACAAAAAGAAAAAAAATATAATGGGGGTTCACCCCACTTGCTTGGAACCACAGTGCCTCCTGAAGCAGAGAGAATGAGGGTTGTCCCTTAGAGTTATGGCTCCTACAAAGGCCTGTCACAGTCAGTGCTGGTACCAACAGCATGAGATTGCCTAGAGGCTGTAAGTGAGACATTAGAGAAAAAGAGATAAAAAAAATAAAAAGGGAGGGATTTACGCATTCCCTCAGAGTATTGGTGTTTCCTTTCCTGTTCCTCAGACCAAAATTAGAGGGTTTCTACAGCTCTGTTCCAGTGCTCACTTCCAATTTTCAGGCTGTACTGAGATTAGATTAAGGGATATCAGAGAGAGTTAAGAAAATACTGTTTCAAATTCTGGTCTTCTTACTTGTTACATTATTTACTTTCTGGTTCTCAAACTTCTGCTCCTTACATTCTGTCCAGGTTTATATCTTTAGTTAGAAAGAAAGACAGGGTAAAATGTGCTTACACCATCATGCCTGGTATTAGAACTTTGCTCCTTTCAATCTGCTTCTGAGTCTAACGGAATTTCTCCCTCCTCTGTTTTACTTTTGTTATATTGTTTTCATCTCTCTCGTATTCTACAGCTAACCCTGAAGCCTCTCTCCTTCACTGTTATCTCATTTCTAATGCTTCTCCCGGGCATATTGTCAACCTGGATTTTTCAATTTCTTTACACTAATGGACATTCCACACGGATTTTTCACTTAGGAATAAGTGCTCAAGTACACTTAAACTTGCGGGCAATCCAGTCTTCTCCGGGATAGAAGAAATAGCTGACAATTTCATACCCCATACTCCTCTCTTGTTCCATTATTTCCAGAAGAGAAACAAAAAGAGCACATTCAATAACAATTATTTTCTTATTTTGAAAACTTTTTCCAAGACGTATTTGGGAAAACGTCTGAAGATTAAAGTGTGCCATGTTATCATAGTTAAATGTTTGTTAACCTTTGAGATGGAAAGCATGTAATTATTGGTATAATCCTGACTTTTTATTTGAGTTTCATTTCTTCTTCTCTGCCGTGTTTATGGATAATTTTATTAGTTTTCTTTTACTAACTGAAAAAAGCCTCCCTGGACCCAAGGTGTCAATTGCAACGCATGAAACAATTTGATGTACTGAGAGTCAACGTGGCTTTTATAATAGTTCTACTTTTATGCTAACTAATCTATTCCAATAGTAATCCACTAATCCACTAACCCACCAATTTATAAATCTATTAGTCCACTCATGAGGACGGAGCCCTCATGACCAAATCACTGCTTAAAGGCCCCACCTCTTAATACTGTTACATTGGAAATTAAGTTTCAACATGAGTTTGGGAGGGGACAAACATTCAAACCATAACACTGTTACCATCACAGTAATATTTCCATTGGCTTGACTCTCTCATGTATATTTACACTCATAATCACATTTCACTGTAAGTATAAAGTTTGAGTATTTGTAACAAAAATAAAATTTTCCCACACAATAATACTTTTCATAGAAGACATTGCTGGGTCCATGGCATCACTGGTTAAAATCTATTAAAATGGCTTTAAAATATAACCGGAATATAAGCCTAATCTGAACATAATATTATACTTAAAGAATCACAACAAAATAGTATATTAAAGTAATTCCAAACTTCCTTGCACTTCTTGAAGAAAATTAAATGGATCAAATTAATAAGCTAGATCAATTTTTCTTAAGGTGTATTTCTCACCACCATTTCTTGTTGAATATAAACTACCACAATATGTAGTAGATACTTAATGAATGTTAGCTACTTCCTGAGACCCTGGATTTTAATAAGGTGATCTATAGTTTTTCTCAAAAATGTGATTGGGCTGATTGGAAAAATTTAAGATAAATTAACAAAGAAACTTGGTTATCAATCATTCCTTCAGATTTCATTTTATTTGGTATTCAAAATTATGCTACCAGACACTTTTATAACTAAAAATTATTTCTTTTGTTCTTTGGAGAACTTATTTTTCGAAGTCATTATGTCTGTATAAGTATCCTGTCTGCTTATTGGTAAAATTATATTTGGAAACTTGTTCCTTTCTTGTTTGATATCATTGATGGAAAATCTATGTAATTAAGCCTTTTGAGAGTTTACAGGGGATGAAAAATTTCTTCTAAACAGCTAATATACTTCTTACTAATAAATAATGAATATTTTATAACTAATTATGTTTTTATTTATGCTTACAATGCCAGGAAATACAGAATTAACTTTTGTTCTTAATACCAATGATAATACTTGACCTACATTTTCTTATAATGTTGTTACACTTACTTTTAAAAATGTGACATTTGTTATTGGATAATTTAATGAGATTATCACATAATTATTAATATATATGCTTGTTTGGGAAATGAGTGGAAGCAATTAACTAACTAGGCGATTAAAATTTTTATATAAAGGTAGGGATAGAAATTTTGTTCAAGTTTTTATTATACTCCACTTAACAATATTCTTTCTGTTCACATTATTTTGGCAGTCTGTCACTCAGCTTGTCAATACTGAAACAGAATGCTATTTTATAAGATAATGTTACTTTCATGTTAAATTATATTATTTTTAGGATATTTTGCATGTCTAAAATTATGACTAAATCTTAGTACATCAAATATTTGCTGCAAGTGGATTTGTAGCATGTAAGAAATATATTTATTGGGATACACAATTGCTTAAAATGTTAAAGATTAGAAGAAAACAAACAAAAAAAGTTTTTGGACTAGGGCTAAGTGAGGACATGTCACTCAAAATGTATAATCCGCTTTTTAAAAAGTGTGCGTTGTACTTCATCAGACATGAAAACATTTGTGCTGTGAAAGACTCTATCAAAAGGATAAAAATACAAGTTATTTACTACAATCACATATTTGTAAACCATACTGAATAAAAGTCTCATATGCAGACAATAAAAATAACTCTCATAATTAACTTGTAAAAAAAATATAATTAGAAAATGGGCAAAAATTACGAACAGACAGTTCACTAGAAAAGAGATAAGAATGGTACATAAGCATATACAAAAATGTTCAGCATCATCAGCTATTAGGGAAGTGCAAATTAAAACCACAGTGATTCATCACTAAAGCACTCATTTGAACAGCAAGGGAAAGAATATGTGTGATGGCTAATATTAGGTGTCAACTTGACTAGGTTGAGGAATGCCTCAATGGCTGGTGAAGCATAGTTTCTGGTTGTGTCTGTGAGCATGTTTCCAGGGGAGACTGAAGTATGAGTCAGTGGACTGAGAAAGACGGACTTGCCCTCAATGTGGGTGGGCACCATTTGACTGACTGCTAGTGAAGCTAGGACAAAGCAGGCAGCAGAAAGATGATATTCAACTTTCTCTGCTTCCTCACTCTGTCTCCCTGCCTGAGTGACAGGCCTTTTCTCCTTCTGCCCTTGGACTTCAGACTCCAGGTCTTCATCCTTTGAACTCTAGAGTTTGCACCGATAGCCTCAAGTGCTCTCAAGCTTTCAACCTTGGACTGGAAGCTACACCCTCAGCTTCACTGGCTTTGAGGTTTTCAGACCTGGACTAAGACATTCTACTGCCTTTTCTCATTCCCCAGCTTGCATATAGTCTAATCACGGGACTTCACCTTTGTAGTTGTGTATGGCCAATTCTAATAAATGTGAGACAGATATATATATATATATACACACACTATATATATACACACATACACACACATTTATATATACACACACTATATATATGTACATGACACTTTTAAACATACATTATATATATATACACACACACTATATATATTATATATATTATATATATTGTGTGTGTGTAGAAACCAATGTTCTACTGGTTTCTATCTTTCTGGAGAACCCTCATTATATGGTTTGGCTCTCTGTCCCACCCAAATCTCATGTTGAATTGTAATATCCACATATTGAAGTTGGGGCCTGGCGAGAGGTAATTGGATCATGCAGGTGGTTTCTAATAGTTTAGCACCATACCCCTACTTAAGGATGAATTTCTTTAACTGGTTTTGAGGTCTCTGGAATTGGCTTTTTAATCTGATTAGACCTAAAAATACTAAAAACTCTACTTCTAATAATATGGAGAGCACTAACAGTCTTTGGTGTGAACTATCTATAGTGCTACACAAAGTAAACGCATTTGATACTGCTGATTCATCATTTTTAAAAGACAAGAAATTTAGTTACTCTGTACTTGACACTTTCAAACATTTGTAGATAACTGAGGACTATAATAAAGTTGATTGGGTGCTCCCAACATTACTAGACAAAGTGATGAAAGAAAAGGATGAACTCAGCTATTTGAAATCCCAGCTTCAGAAGCACGTAAATAACCTAGAAACTTCTAAGTGCTCCTTGGTTCTAAGAAAATTATCTTGAGTTTCAGATGATACTTCATACTTTGCACTCTTAAGTTGATGTAGAAACAAGTTAAGATTTTGAGGGATTATTGAGGAAGGGTGACTGTATTTTGCAATGCAAGAAGGGCATGAAATTTGATAAGGAAGGATCAGAATAATATATTATAGATATTTATCCCTTCCAAATTTCATGTTGAAATGTGTTGACGGTGGGGTCAAGTTGGAGGTGTTTGAGTCATGGAGCCATATCCCTTATGAATGTCTTGGTACTATTTTCATGGTAATGAGTGAGTTCTCACTCTTCGTTCCTGTTCCTATAAGATCTTATCTTCCCATGATTGTAAAACAAAAGCCAGTCACCTCATTCCTCTCTTTCTCTTGCTCCCTCTCTTATCATGTGACACATGGGGCCCCCATCCCCTTATGCTATAATTGAAAGCTTCCTGAAGTTTTCATAAGAAGCAGAGGCTGGTGCTATGCTTCTAGTACAGCCTGCAGAACTTTGAGCCAAATGAAACTTTTTTTCTTTATAAATTACGCAGCCCCAGGTTTTCCTTTACAGGAATGCAGATGGACTAAGACACAGTGATAATGCCAAATGGTGATGAGGATGCAGAGAAGCTGAATCTTATTACATAGCTGGTGGAAAAGTAAAATGGTTATAGCCAGTCAGGAAAATAGTTGGCAGTTTCATTTAAAACTCAATATGCATTTTCCATATGACTCAGCAATCACACCCTTGGGCAATTATCCCAGAGAAATGAAAAGTTATATTCACGTAAAATCCTGTACATGAATGTTCATAGTAGCTTTATTTATAATAATTTGAAAGTAGAAACAACTCAAATGTCATTCAATAGATGAACTGTACAATGGAACACCATACAATAGAAGACTACAAAACAACAAAACGTGTTGAACTATTGACGAGTGCAACAATCTGAATGCGTCTCAAAAGCATAATGCTTAGTTTTAAAAATTCTCAAAATAATTTTACACTGTATTCTCCTATTTTTTAAAAATGTCATCAACGTAGTAGAACTATGAGAATGAAAACCATATTAGTGCTTGCCAAGGGGCGTGGATGGGAGGTGGATAAGTAGGTGGGTGCAAATATAAAAGTACAAGGAGGTTTATTTGTAGTTGTGATGGTTAATTTTATGTGCCAAGTTGACCGGGTCACAGAGTCCCTAGATATTTGTTCAAATACTATTCTGGTTGTATCTGTGAGGATGCTTCGAATGAGATTAACTTTTAAATTGGTAGAATGAGTAACATAGATGGCCCTCCCTATTGTGAATGGACCTCACTGAATTAGCTGAATATATGAATAGAAATTGGCTGATTCTACCCTGGGTAAGAAATAATTATACCTTGCCTGACTTCCCTTGCACAAACATCAGCTTTCTCCACAACACTTTGGACAAAAACATCAGCAGTTCCTAAGTCTTGAGTTTGCTGGCCTTCAGAGAGAACCACGCTGTCAGCTTTTTTTGATCCTTGGGCTTTTAGACTCAGACTAGAGCTAAACAATTCCGCTCCCCTGGGTCTCTAGCTTGCCAGCTCACCTTACAGATCTTGGGACTTTCTCGCTTCCAAAGTTATCTGAGCCAATTACTTATAATGAATCTCTTTATCTATAAAGAGATCTGTATTGTTCTATTATCTGGAGATATACAGCCATATATCACTTAACAGTGGGAATACAATCTGAGAAGGGGTCTAAATGACTCCATCATTGTACTACTAACAATATGGAGTATACCTACTCAACCTAGGTGGTGCAGACTTCTACACACCTAGGATATATGGGGTAGCCTATTACTCCTATGCTACAAACCTATACAGCATGTTACTGTACTGAATACTGTAGGCAATTGTAACACACTGGCAAGTATTTGTATATCTAAACACGGAAAAGGTGTGGTAAAAATACATTAATACAATCTTACAGAACGGCTGTCCTCTCTTAGGTCCATTGTTGACTGAAATATTGTTATGTGGAGCATGACTCTGTGTGTGTGTGTGTGTGTGTGTGTTTGCATGTGTGTATTTTTACCATTCTCTGGAAAACCCTTACCAATATTGTGCTGGTATAACTTTTCTGCATCTTGATTGTGGCATTGGTCACACAAAACTATGCGTGATTTAAAATTGCATAAACCTACATATGGACATATGTGTACACACACAAATGAAAGATACTAAAAATGAAGAAAAATGATTAAGTTCTATAATTTACTTATAAGGGTTGTAACAATGTCAGTTTTCTGATTTTGCTATTATATTATAGTTTTATGAGATATAACCATTGGGGTAAGCTGGTTAAAAAATATACAAGATTTTATGTACTGCATTTGAAACTTCTTATTGAAAAATATAAAGAAAAAAATGACAAAACAAAAACATTTCAAGGATGTCTGCTGTTTCATTTAGTGTTTCAAGCACAGTCAAATTTCTGTATTTGGATACTGCAGTATTAAATGGGCATATTAGATATAGTTTCACTAGACGTAAGTAACTATTTATAGAGACTATTTATGAAGACCTTTGATCCAGAACTACTTGTTACCTGTGATGAACCTGAATATTTGTAAAGTTCTCTGTAATATAACCACTATTTATTAACTGTGCATTATTTTTCAATGCTAAAAGGCTTTATCATTTAATCTGACTTCATCTTCCCAAATAATAACAAAGATGATAATTATATGTTGATGTTGCAGATGAGAAAACTGAGATTTAGTGGTATTTAGAGATCACCCAGCTGATCATGGGATAGTAAAGATTCAAGACTGACTTTTAGACCTACCTACTATTAACAACAGCAACATCTTCCTAAGATTGTCCAAAGACACAGGCAACAGTAAGCAATGCTTCTACAGTGGTCATTATAAGGTCTATTACACTGTTCTTTGATAATTCTAAAACTGTAACTTTGAAAAAGTATACCAATGCTGATTAAAATGTTATTTTACATATCGAGAAAGGTGGATAAAATAGAAGAATTTTTTTGAGTATTGTCTTTGTGTTTAGTTATTTTAGATAGAAAACATAATGATTTAAAGTAGGTATAAACAAAGATTTTTTTCTTGCCCTGTGTTAATATTTTGTAAAGTCTTGACCATCTACTGCCTATTTTCTCTTGTCCACATATGCTCATCTTAAAGAAAATTATGGCAACTATATAATATTTTTTATAATTTTCACAAGCAAATGTGAGTTAATCTCAGTAATATCCATGAAAGATTGTATTTATATTCTTTTGTTCTGTTAGGTACTATTGAATTTGTATACAGTCATTTTTTTAATTTAAAAGGCATATAATTTAGCTATATATAAAATGTTCATTTTTGTAAACCATCTGCTGATTTTAAAAATACAATATTTTTTTTTGCAATAAATGGAGTGAAAAATTTCATCATTTTCATAATGAACTTTACACATGTAATCTAGTTTGTTTTTTAAAATTTCTAAATATATTCATAGTTGCTACTTACCTGCAGAGAAATCTGTTCTTTGTTTATAAATTGTGCATAATGGCCTGAGTAACTGCCTAGAAATATAACACATAGTGTTCAAATTTATAAACTCATAAGAAAAGTTTTATTGCTAGAACCAATTGAAATCATTTATGGCCAGTAAAATATAAATTAATCATGAGCACTGAGTGAAATTGGGAGAAAAACAAAAATTTCTGAGGGTAATACTAAATCGGTCATTAGTGAAGAAAACACTTTTAGAAACAGGTTATTAAAGTACACTGAATAGGTCAAAATCCCTATAATGTAAAAACATCCTAAGATATCTTATTTTGACAAACTCTTATTCCTTTTTGGAGGAAAGTTTCTATATCTTGGTGTTACTGAAACAGGACCAATGGACGCTCCATGTACACTTGAAACAAACAACTCTGTTTTTATTGTTTTATTTTGTTTTGTTTTTTGGTTTATATAATAACTGCAATTTCTTTTAATTTAACTAAAGTGGCAAATTCTATGGCTTATTATTCTGCAAAAATATTCAAAATAAAGTGATTAATGACTAGATTCATTTAAATAGTTTTTATAGATGCACCTACCATTAGGCTGGCTATTTTTCTTCACATTGCCAGGTGCATACAGAGTGACATAGAAAGATTCTTGAGAGAAGGTACAAGGAAGAAAATGTTACCGAGATGAACATGGGATGGAGAGAAGATTCCAACCTCTGCTTCTTTTTATAAATTATAATGATCCTACTTTTTCCGATTTCACAGAGTATCAGGATGTTCTATGCCTTTGCTTTAAAGTTTTCATATTTGTGGAACTTTAAGAGTTCATAAACAGGGAGTATTTGTGAAGAACTTTGATTTAGGACTATTTGTTACCTGTGATAAACCTAAATATTTGTGATCATCTCCAAAATATAACCACTATTTATTGAAGATACAATAAATAGTGGTTCCATCATCTGTGTGTGATGGAATAAATATTCCATCATCTGTGCATGGAACAACTCACAAATTCCTCTTTGTATTCCTGTGGTAGGGAGTTTTGTTTTAAGTCTGGGAGAAATTGGATAATGTACCTCTTTATTTCACAAAATTTGGGACACATGTATACATTTATCATTAACTTAACAAGTGAATGTTGAATGTCTGTTATAATTCAGGCACTGTGTTGGGAGTTATTGACGCCAATATCACTAGGACAGAGATCTTCTTATCAGAGTTCAACATCTAAAGGTAGGCCCAGAGAAGTAAATTATTGCTTATTGCACTTTACAATAATTATAATCACATTCCATAGAGTACTGTTGGGATAAGGGGCAAAGCAAAAGAAGGAAAAAATGAATCATAGACAAAACCAAGGGATAACTTTGTTTTATTTTAAACAATTTTTATATATGTCTTCCCTAATACCTAGGACAAACAAAAATAGAGAAATATCCCTCAAATTCCCTTAGCACATTATTGATTACATCATGTATTTTAGCAACCTTATATGACCTAGATCACATGGAAGTAACATTACCCAAACCATTTTCCTGTAGTGAATGTGGAAAAATGCAAAATATCTGTCTGTTCCAGTCAGAATCAAGGGTGTGTATATAGTTTATAAGGTCAATGAAATAGCCAAGATAATCCTGGCTCTTTATCTGAACTAGTCTGCATACACAGTAAATTCTCAACTCTGATTTATTATAATGCAACTATAACAGTCAAAAAATAGAGATTTGTTTTAGTTCTACCTTCCTAGTAACCCAACGCTTCCTGTTTTTTATGGCATTGAAATTTAAATGAGACAGTGAAAGTGAAGAGCTGCATCATTAGCTCTCAGATTGCAGAGAATATGTGCTAAATATAATTCATTTAAATAGTTTAGGAGCAAAGAATCACAATACAACTCTCTTGTATAGAACTTAAAGTAAAAAAAAAAAAAAAAAAAAATCCAGAAAGCTCAAGTTTCAAGAGGTGGACTAAAGTCTATTATATAAAAGTAATAAAGTAAAAATATAACAACAATACTTTAACTCCAGACTCACATTTTCTAAGAATAAGAAACAAAAAAAGTATTACAAGAATTTATTTTGCTTCAATTAAGAATACAGAGTACCAAAATCGTAAAAATAAACAAAGAAGTCATTATATAATGATAAAGGGATCAATTCAGCATGAGGATATAACAATGGTAAGCATTTATGTACCCAATACTAGAGCACCTAAAGAGACAAAGCAAATATTACTAGGGAAAAATAGATTCAAATAAAATAATAGTTGTGAACTACAGCATCTCACTCCCACCATTAGACACATCTTCTAGATATAAAATTAGCAAAGAAATGGACTTAAACTGCGTTTTAGATTAAATGAACCTAACAGACATTTATAGAACATTTTATCCAACAGTGATAGAATACACGTTCTTCTCATCAGCACATGGAATATTCTCCAGGATAGACCATATGTTAGGACGCAAAACAAATATCGACAACATTGGAATAAAACTGGAAATAAGCAGCAAGATGAACTTTGAAATTTAAAAATACATGGAAATTAAACAACATGCTATTGAATGACATTGGGTATAGGAATTAATTAAGAAGCAAATAAAAAATATTCTTGAAACAAACGAAAACCAAAACGCAACATACTAGAACCTATGTAACACAGCAAAAGCAGTGATAACTGGGAAGTTTATATCAATAAATGCCTCTAACTAAAAAGTAATACAATTTCAAATAAACAATCCAAAGGTGAACCAGAAGAAAGTAGAAAAGCAAGAACAAATGAAATCCCAAATTAATAAAACAAAAGAAATAATAAAGTTCAGAGCAAAATAAAACAAAACAGAGACTAAGAAAAAAATGAAATAAAAAATTGTTTTTTAAAATCAATACACTGCTAAACTAACCAGGCAAAAAAGAGAACCAAATAAACAAAATCAGAAATGAAAGAGGATACATTACAACTGAGACCACAGAAATACAAAGTATCATCAGAGACTATTATGAACAACTGTAACCTAACAAACTGGAAAATCTAGAGGAAATGGTTAAATTCTTAGAAACATGCAATCTACCAAGATTGAACCAGAAAGAAATAGAAAACCTCAGCAGTTCCATGACAAGTAGTGAGATCTAAGCAATAATAGTCTCCTGACAAAGAAAAGTACAAGACCTGATGTTTTAACTGCTGAATTCTACTAAACTATCAAAGAAGAACTAACAAGAATTCTCCTCAAATAATTCCAAAAAATTGAAGAGGAGGAAACTCCCCAATACTCATTCTATGATACTCTAATACCAAAACCAACAATGTGCAAATATATATCTGTCAACATACAAAAATAAATTACACTTCTATACACCAATAATAAACCCATCAGGAAGCAAATAAACTAGTCTCATTTACAGTAGCACACACAAAACAACCTAGGAACAAATGAAATGAAGCAGGTGAAAGATCTGTACCAAAAAAAAAAAAAAAAATCAGAAAACACTGATGAAAGACATTCAAGAGGGCACAAACAAAAAAGATGCCACACTCATGGATCAGTAGAATTAATATCATTGAGATGACCATACTGCCCAAAGCAACCTCCAGATGCAATACAATTCTTAACAAAATATCAATAGCACTTTTCACAGAATTAAAAAAAAAGAGATAATAAGATTTATATAAAACCAAAAAAGATTTCAAATAGCCAAAGCAAGCTGAAAGAACAAATCTAAAGGCATCTAACTAATCAACCTCAAAAGATATTACAAGACTATAGTAACCAAAACAGTATGGTATTGGTATAAAAACAGACACATAGATCAATAAAAGACAATCGAGAATACAGAAATACATCCATGTAATGGTAGCCAAATTATGTTTGACAAAGGTGCCAATAACATACCTTGGGTAAAGGATACCCTCTTTAATATGTCAGGCTGGGCACACTGAATACTCATATGCAGAAGAATAAAACTTGACCCCTATCTCCCATGACATACAAAAATCAACTCAAGATGGATAAAAACTTAAAAATGAGTCATGGAACTATAAGACTAATAGAAAAAAAAACAAGGGAAAACACTTCAGGGCACTGGTTTAGGCAAATATTTTATGGCTGAGACTTCAAAAACACAGATAACAAGAGTAAAAATAGACAAATTGGGCCATATTAAATGAAAAAGCATCTGCACAACAAAAGGAAACCATCAACAAAGTGGAGTGACTATCTGTTGAATGGATGAAAATATTTGCATACTATTCATCTGACAAGGAAGTAATATTTAGAAACAAGGAACCCAAACAACTCAATTAAAAAAAAAAAAAACATGTTTGTTTTCATTTACAAGTGAGCAAAGAACATGAATAGACATTTCTCTAAAGAAGATACACAAATGGCAACACGTATATTTAAATATGCTCAATATCACTAATCCTCAGGCAAATGCAAATCAAAACCAAAATGAAATGTCATCGTACCCCTCTCAGGATGGCTATTATTAAAAATACAGGAAGTCAAAAAGCAAAACAAAACAAAAGAAAAACAAGAGATGCTACAGAGAATGTGGAAAAGGGGGCTCTTACACAATGTTGGCAAAAACATAAGTTAGTATAGTCACTATGGAGAACGGTATGGATATTTATCAAAATGTAAAAATAGAACTACCAAATGATCCACAATCCCACTAGTTCATATTTATTCAAGGGAAAAGAAAATGGTATATCAGAGGATTACCTGCACTCCTATTTTTGTTGCAAAACTATTCACAATGCCAAAGAGATGGAATAAACCTAAGTATCTATCAATGGGCAAATGGAAAAAGAAAATGTAGTATATATACACAATGAAATACTATTCATCCATAAAAAAGAATTACATACAGGACAGGAGGTGTGTGTATATAGGAGGTGATGATGGTGAGAAATTGGTTAATGGATACAAATATACAATTAGATAGAAGGAATTATTTCTAATGTTCTATAGCAGAGTAGGGTGACTATAGTAGACAATAGTGTGCTTTATATTTAAAGTATTAGCTACTTTGAAATGTTCCCAACACATAATAATGATAAGTGATAAATGAGGCTAGGCACAGTGACTCATGCCTCCGAGCACTTTGAGATGCTGAGGCAGGAGAATCACTTGAGGCCAGAGTTCAAGACCAGCCGGGGTAACGTAGTGAGATCCTGTCTCTGCAAGAAAATATAAATAAAAAATTAGCCAGGAGTGGTAGCGTGTGACTTGTGATAGCAAATTACTTGGGAGGCTGAGGCAGGGGGAACATTTGAGGCCAGGAGTTCAAGGCTGCAATGAGCTTTGATCATGCCACTATACTCTAGTCCGGGTAGCAGAGTAAGACTCTGTCTCAAAAAGAAAAAGAAAAAAAAAAAGATAAATGCTCAAGGTGATAGATACCTCAAATGGCCTAACATGATCATTGCATACACATGTGAGAAATACTCACATATACCCCATACATATGAAAAATATTATTTATTAATTCAATATATAAAAATTGAAAATCCACAATCTGCCTTTTCTCTACAGTCACAAAATCTGGAATTTCTGACTTTTATCATATTATCTTCAATAGTCTCTCTCTTTGTCTCTCCTTCTTCTCTTTATCGTAAAACAGTCTTTACTATCTCATCAAGATCTTCAGATCTTCAGTTCTTGAACTTACTTATTTTTCTCCCATTTTATCTGAATCTGCCCTTACTTGCCTCCCTTTCAAGGCTGGAATACATTTTTATCATTGTTCACAGAATCTCTCACTTCCTTGTCATTCCCTATTGTTCAATGTGTCCAACCCCCACTAGGAGTCACCTCCACACTGCACAATGTAGGCTTGACATGTCTCACATTCCCACGATTATCTTTCTCAATCTGTTTGCTGTTTCCACACTGTCCCTGGAACTTCTAGCTTACACATCAGTGCCAGCAACCTACTTACCAAATTTGTGAGCTTCTTATGGGACTATATTCTCTTGACCTTCATATAGCATTGGGCATGTTTTGTCTCCATATAAGCATTCTGAAAGTTTTTCCACTGATTACTGCAGTGGCCCTTTACTTTTCTGTTTGTTCTTTTAAAATATTCTTAATTGTGTCATTTTCTCTCTCTTACTCTTGAATATCAGTATGTTCAAGGTTAGAGTTTATTTTTTCACTCAGATATCTCTTCACTATTTATCTCATTCATCTTCACACCTACAATTCTGACCTTCATATAGAAGACAACCCAGGCAAGTTTAAGATGAAAAAATCAGGATATGAAATAACCTGAGAATAATTTATTCCCACGATTGTAAGAATTAAATATTTGAACAATTTATCTTAAAGAAGAAAACCAGTTCCTCCTTTGTCTTATGTAACTTTAAAATCTTTATCTCTTTCTCTCATAAAAGTTTTTCTGATAGCTGAGCCTATGTCCTCAGCTGTACCATATATTTTTCTATCTAGTTGTGTGTCAGCATCTCACAATTAAGATCAGCATTCTCCCAATATTCCCACAAATAAGCTCTTCTTTGTGATTTTGCTGTCTTTGATATTTTTACTTTTTCTCCTATTCTTCTAAAACATAAAATGCGGACTCATCTTTGATTCAGTGCTCTTTTTTTTTTTTTCTTTTTAGCTAGTTGTAATTTGCCAACTATTATGGATGATTATTTTCCTTCATGATATATACTATAACCATTTTATTACTTTTTATTTGCAATATTCAGGCTACAACTTTTCTCTATGATTCTAGTATATATTGATTGTTTTCCTTTTCCTATTCCCTTTCTTTCCAGTTTATCTTGAACAATTCTGCTAGACCTATTTTTCTTAAGTACAACTTTCTTTCATTTTCTCCAACACTCAAAAGCAATGACTGACCAGCAGGGTTGGCTCATGGACATGAGACCTATGCATCCCATAGGGCTTCATGATTAGAAGGGACTCACACATGAATTAATGTTTTGATGTAGCTATTTGGAATTCTTAATAACTTTTAAACAAGGATCTCCTCATTTTTATTTTGTACCAGGCCATGAGAATTATGTACTCCATCCTGCTTCCAATGACAATGAAAAAATTCGATACCAGCTCCTGTCTAAAACTCAAGGCCTTTCATACCCAGCACTTACTCATCCCTAATCACCATACCACTCCTCCCTTACTCTTCAGTTAAACTGGACTACTAACTGCGTTCCACATATACTTGTTTATTTCCTCCTTTCATCCTTTTATTATGTCTTAATATACTCTTAATTTAGCCCCTCAGGGTTGTACCCAAACTCCTTCTTCATGTCTTATTTTTCTTATTTTTATTCTCTGAGTCCCCACAATGTTTTCTCCTTTAGAATTCTTAGTGTCTATTTTTTTCCAAGAGCAAACATTTATCATATTTCTTTTAATTTTGGGGGGAACAGGGAGAATAAGTATCTTGTTATCCCTAGTAAATTGCAGATTCCATGAAGATGAGGATAAACTCTCTTATCTATTTACATATTAAATACAGTGTTTAAGATATAAAATATATGCAATAAATGGTTATTGCATTTATTTATTGCAGCAAAACTGTTGTTTATGACAATAAATAAAAAATATCTTTCAGTGTAGCAGACAAGAATGTTTCTCATCTTTAAACAAAAATGTGTGTGTGTGTGTGTGTGTGTGTATTTGTCTTTCCTGATTCCCCAACTCTATAGTTTCTGCTTTTGAATGAAATAGGAGAAGAATAGAAAGTCAGGCCACAATAAATTTACTGATTGAGTAGACTTAAAATATAAAATAGGGAGAGAGGGGAAAGAGAAGGCGAGAGAAAAAATGAGAATATAGACACAAACGTATCAATTCTGCTGATTAACCTGTTCCCTGGTTGTAATCACTACCCTCTCTGACATTCCAGAAAGGTGATACATCTTTTAATGTGCCTAGTCTAGAACAGCAAAGGAAAAACTTAGAAAATAAAGCTGGAGATGATGTAGCTAGCCTCCAGCATTTTGTTTATGAGAGCATCCATTTGTGTCTGCTTGGGCTTGCTGAGTAATATCCATTCTGTCCTTGAGGCATGCATCAGGCAATGAAATTTTGTTATATTCGTTCTTTCAGGCTTTCTACTGATTGCAGAATATCTGAGAATTTCTTAGTATAAAGTGGCTATATGTGTTCAAAATGTCTTGGATATATCAGTGATCCCATTATTTTGACTTCAACAATTTCAGATGAAAGCCATATAATAGAGAAAAGAACTGAACTAAGGCAAGAATACGGGCAAAAAGGTGAAGAAATACATTTTTCATCTGGAGTGATACTGGAGTACCATTCAAACCAGTTCCATTATTTAATTTTCTAGTTACACTCTTTCCTAATTCACTGTTTTTCTCAGCATAAAGCTTAAATAAAGATACATTTAACTGTTAGAAAGGAAAACATGAGAGCCAAGTTATAATTTTGTTTCTATTGAGTGTCTTTGTTATACATTTAAGAAACATTTCTGTATTTTTTTTTTTTTTCCATTAACATGGCTGACTAGAGGCAATGCACACCAGTTCTCCTCGGAAAGAAGAATCAAAATTACAGGTAAGTAACCATGATCCAAGTGAGATACTGAGGGATGAGTGAGAAATCTATTGAAGAACCCACAAGAGGAAGCTGGGTGCAGTCAAAGAAGGAAGCAAGAGTTTGGCAGAGACCAACTCCCAAGGAATTTGGGGTCTCATGGAAAAGCTAGGTGGGGGTGTTTTTTGCTTCCCTCACCCTTGTGTCACAGTGCTGACCTCTGAGCTGTTGGAGGGTTCCCTTGCAATCCCTGTGGGAAGGGATTTGGGAATTTGGGAGTAGAACCAGCTGTGCCGTCTTCCTCATCCTCTCCCCAGACCAGAGTGGAGGCATCATACCAGTTGTGCACCTGCTGTGGGCCTCTATCAGTTCCAGAGAGCCTTATCTCTTGTACATACACACCACTAGATCTCATGTAAACATTCCCCACAATCCATTCAGACTGTGGCAACCACAGTGGACTGGTAGGATCCTAAGGAACTGTGAGATTTCTGGAAGTCTAACTTGCAGGGCAAGATGCCCCTGGGGGAAGGGAGAACACAAATTGCCAAAGTGCCCATTGAGAAAGAGAAACCAGATTTTATACTCTGTACCCAAGAGCTCCCTGCTTGTGAGCAGAAGGTCACTGTGCTCTCACCCTACAGAGACGCAGGTGCAGTGTGAAGCTCTACAGGGGAGGAATGTGGCTCTGTTTTAGTGGGTAGGCAGGACTGGTGCCTGGAAACCAATGTGGAGAGAGAATTTCTCCTACTGCCCCCCTCCCCCAACACTGCTGCAAATGCAGCCATGGCTGTTCATATGGAGGGTGGGTGCAGGTGTGCCTTGGGATGCCAATTCCAGAGTAATTGGGCACAGCTACAGTCCCACTGATAGTGTCTCTACCAGCCTGGGCTTGCATGAAGGATGTAGTCCACCTCCCTTCCTACAAAGGGCAGCAGCATTAATACAGTAGAGTACCGGTGACCCAAAAAGCTATCTGTATTGGGCTGAGGGAACAGGTTGTTTCCCAAGGCCAATTCAGTTGTAGCTACAGGATAAACATTTTCCATAGTCCTCAGTTAAATCGTGGACTGCAGATAAATGAAAATTTCCATCTGAACAGAAAGTTATGAGCCTCGGGACAGGGTTGTGTTAGGGAAATTAATCATGCGTCTGCTTTCCCAGGATGTGGGTCTGGTGTGATGTCTGCTCTCCCACTGGTGAAATAATGGCACATTATACCATGAACTCTCTCTGCTACCCTTATCAGATAAGGTGGATCCAATCGTAATTGGGTTATCTTAGGATGAGCGTCCAGTTCTGTTAACTTTTGGCCTCCTATTCCGGAGCTGAGCAGGGAACTCAGGGCAATGAACATCCTACTGACCAGCCAATCCCACATGACAATATAGAGCTCCTCCCGGTAAACAAAGATCAAGCACATGCCCAGTTGCTTCTGCCCAGCTTGCTCTTAATTAGGGATGCCACCCACTGGACTAGAGATTAAACTGATCAAGTAAAAACATGCTGAAAGATAGGCATAGAGCTGCAGGATGAGATAAACTTCTGGAGACATCTGTAATCACAGTATTGCAGAAGGCAGTGAGCCTGGTCATATGCCCAGTAAATTACTACTGTAATCAACATGTGAGAAAGCCACTGCACAAAAACTATCTATGATCAAAAAACTCAACAGAGACTTGGTTCCCTGAAAGCAGCCAGAATCAAAGTCAAATGA
Organism: Papio anubis; assembly: GCF_008728515.1. Taxonomy (NCBI): domain Eukaryota; kingdom Metazoa; phylum Chordata; class Mammalia; order Primates; family Cercopithecidae; genus Papio; species Papio anubis. Next base: position 104,636,970 of record NC_044976.1, on the reverse strand, counting down.
CCATACACAACACACATTATAGTCATACCCTCAAAGGAAAACAGAAAGTCCAACCCAATGAAAGTGAATTCAAAATAAGAAGTGACAGCTTCTCCAGATAAGAAGGAATTTATGTAGAAATTATGTCAGTATGAAAAAATAGAGTGTTTATACATTCCAAAAGGACTACACTAGCATTCTAGCAATGGATTCCAACCAAACTGAATATGCTGAAATGAGAGATGACGATTTCAAACATGGATTGTAAGAAAGCTTAATGAGATCCAAGAGAAAGGTAAAACTAACACACACAAAAAATAGAAAAAAAATCAATTCAGGATATGAATGAAAATATACTTTAAAAAGTTAGGCATTCTAAAGAAACAGAACTTCTGAAAATAAAAAATTCATTGAAGCAATTATAAAATGCAATTGAAAGATTTACCATAGTCTAGAACAAGCAGAAGAAATAATTTAAGAAACTCCATCAGACAAAAGTAAAGAGAATTTAAAAATAAGCAATGCCTCTAAGAAATATGAGATTATGTAAAGAGATTAAGCCTCTGAGTTATAGGCATTTCTGGGAGAGAAGAAGAAAATATAAGAGCTTGGAAAACTCATTTGAGAAAATAATTCAGGAAAACATCCCTGGTCTTGCTGGATAATTAACTTCTAGATCAAAGAAACGCAGAAAACATCTCGGAGATACTTTGCAAGACAAATCTCATTAAGGCAAATAGTTCTCCATCTCCAGAATTAATGTGAAGAAAAAATTTCTAAATGCAGAAGAAATTGCTTGTAAAGTAAATCCCACTGACTAAGAGCAAACTTCTCAGCAAAAACCTTAACAATGAGAAGAGACCGAGATTTCTTTTCAGGTCTCAAAAGAAAAAAAAAAATGCTAGCCATGAATTTTTCATAAATGAAACTCAGCTTCATAAATGAAGAAATAAGGTCTATCCCAGATAAGCAAGCACTCAGGGAATGTGTCATAACTAGACTGGTTCTACGAGAAATGCTCAAAAGAGTTATAAACCTAGAAACAAAAGTACAATAACTTGCCATTATACAAGCACATGAAGATATGAAACTCACAGATCCTAGAAAGCAATTATGCAATTGAGACTGCAAAGCAACTAGATAATAATTAACATTAAGACAGAAACAGATATCACATATCTGTATTAACCTCGAAGGTAAATGGACTAAATACTTCATTTAAATGATAAAGATTAGCAAAAAAAAAAAAAAAATTAAAAGACTAAATCGTATGTTGTTTACAAGAAACTCAACTTAGGGGTAAGGACATTCACAGACTCAACATAATGCGGTGGAAATAAATGTTCCTCATAAATTGAATCCAAAAGCAAGCAGGGCTACCTATAGTTATGTCAGATAAAACAGGCTTTAAATCAACAACAGTAAAATAGTGTCAAAGAAGGTCATTATATAATGATAAAAATACGAATTCAGCAAGAAGATGTAAAAAATTAAAATATATATGCACGCAACACCAAAGCACACAGATTCACAGAAATATACTATTAGACCTAAGAAAAGACATATACAGCAATACAATAATAGTGTGAAACATGAACAACTTACTGACAGAATTACACAGATTATCAAGGCAAAAAAAATCATCAACAACAAAAAAAAAACTCTAGACTTAAACTGGACTCTAGAACTAATGGCTCTAGTAGATACTTACAGAACATTCTACCCAATGACCACAAAATATACATTCTTCTGTGCAGGAAACATTATCAAAAGGAGACCATATTCTTGGCCATTAAGCAAGTTTCAATAAATTTAAAAAATTTGATGTATCAAATATTCTCAGACAACATTGAAATAAAACTAGAAATCAGTGCCAAGAAGAACTCTGAAAACTATATGAATACATGGAAATTTAACAACCTGCTTCTCGGTGATGTTTGGGTAAATGATGAAACTATGGCAGAAAATATTTTTTTGAAATGGATGAAAATAGAGATACAACATAGGAAAAACCTCTTGGATACAGCAAAAACAGTACTAAGAGGAAAGTTTATAACATTAAATGCCTACATCAAAAATATAGAAAGATCTCAAATTAACAACTTAATGTCACAACTCAAAGAACAACACCAACAAGAAAACGAAGTTAGCAGAAGACAAGAGATAGATTAGACAAAGGTCAGGCTAGAGTAGAACTGAAAGATATTGAGCCCAAAACAAACAAACAAACAAAAACCAAGGGTTCAAGAAATGACCAGCTTGCTTTTTGAAAAGATAAACTAAATTTATTGGCCAATAGCCAAAGTAACCAAGGATAAAAGAGAGAAGACTCAAACACAAACCAAAATGGTAAAGGTGACATTACAACTGATAACACAAAAATACAAAAGATCATCATAATCTCCTATGAACATCTCTATGTACACAAACTAGAAAACCTAGAGGAAATGGTTAAGTTCCTGGAAATGTAACATCTCCTAAAATTGAACCAAAAAGAAATAGAAATCCTGAACAGACCAATAATGAGCAACAAAATTGAGTCAGTAATACAAAATAACCCAATTTAAAAAGCCCAGGACTAGACAGATCTGCAGCTGAATTTTACCAGACAAACAAAAAACTGATTTCACTTCTACTGTAATTGTTCCAAAAATTCCAAAAATTCGAGGAGGGAATCCTCCCTAGCTCATTGTATGAAGCTAATATCACTCTGATACTAAAGCCAGGCAAAGACACAACAAGTAAAGAAACGTAGAGGCAAATAACCCTGATTAACATAAATGAAAAAATTCTTAACATAATTTTATAAAAGCTAATCCAACAACATATCAAAAGATAACATACCATGATTAAGTCGGCTTTATTCCAAGGATGCAAAGATGGTTCAACATATGCAAATCAATCAATTTGTTTCACCCAATAAATAGAATTAGAAACAAAAATCATATGATCAACAGATGCAAGAAATGCATTTGATAAAGTCAAGCATCCCTTTATGATAAAGTATCTCAACAAATTACTTAACAAAGGAACATACCTTAAAATAATAAAAATCATATATGACAATTCCACATCTAACATCATATTGAATGAGGAAAAGTTGAAAACATTTCTCTTAAGAATTAGAACAAAACAAAGATGCCCATTTTTACTATTTTTATTTGTCATAGTACTGGAAGTTCTAGTCAGAACGATCAGGGAGGAGAAATAAATGCAACGAAATTGGAAAAGAAAAAGTTAAATTATCTCCCTTCATTGATGATATCATTTTGTACCTAGAAACCCCTACAGACTGCTCCAAAAGACTCCTATATTTGTAAAGTTTCAGGTTACAAAATCAATGTACAAAAATCAGTAACATTTCTATAAACCAGTAACATTCAAGCTGAGAACCAAATAAAAACTCAATATCTGAAAAAAAAATATTAACTAGGAATAAATTAAACCAAGAAGGTGAAAAATCTCTACAAGAAAACTACAAAACTCTGATGAAATAATTTGTAGATAACACAAATACATGGAAAAGCATCCCAGAGTCACGGATCAGAAGAATAATAATCTGCATAAAGGAATCTATAGGTTCAATGCAATTCCTAGTAAATTACCAATATAATTGCTCATGGAAGTATGAAACAATTTTAAAATTCATATGGAACCAAAATAGAGTTTGAATAGCCAAAGATATCCTAAGTAAAAAGAACAAAGCTGGAGGCATCACATTACCTGACTTCCAATTACACTACTAGGTTCTAGTAAACAAAACAGCATAGTACTGGTATAAAAATAGACACTTAGGTCAATGGAATAGAATAAATAAAGAATACCTACCACCAACTCATCTTCAACAAAGTTGAAAATACATATACTGGAAAATCATACACTGGAAAAAAAGATACCCTATCCAATAAATGATACTGGGAAAATTGCATAGTCATATGCAGAAGAAAGAAACTAGACCAAAATTAAGCAAAATAGATCAAAGCCTTAAGTACAAAACCTGAAACTAGAGATACTCTAGAAGAATACCTAGGGAAACTCTTCTAGACATTGGCCTGGCAAACAATTTATGACTAAGACCTCAAAAACAAACACAGCAAAAACAAAAATAGAGATATGGGGCTTAATTAAACTAAAAAGCTTCATAACAGCAAAAGATATAATCAACAGAGTAAACAGATAACCTGCAGAATAGGAGAACACATTTAAAAACTATGCATCCAACAAAGGGCTAATATCCACAAGGAAGTCAACCAAGTAAATAAGAAAAAAATAACCCCATTAAAAAGTGGACAAAGGCCATGAACAGACGTTTTACAAAGGAAGACAGAGAAACATTAAAAAATGCTCAGCATCAGTAACTATTGGAGAAATGCAAATTTAAACCACAATTAGATACCTTCTTACACTAGTCGTAATGACTGTTATTAAAACATCAAAAAACAATAGATGTTAGCAAAAATGCAGATAAAAGGCAATGCTTATACACTGATGGTGGGAATACATGTAAATTAGAATGGTATCTATGAAAAATAGTATGGACATTTCTCAAAACATTAAAAATAGGACTGTGTGATTCAATCCAGCGATCCCACTAGTGGGTATCTACCAAAAGTAAGAAGAACAATAAAAGATTATATAAAAAGGACACTTGTACTCGTATATTTATCACAGCACTGTTTATAATACTTAAGTCATGGAATAAAGCAAAATGTTCATTATGAATGATTATATAAAGAAAATACTATAGAACAGTACTCAGCCATAAAAAGGAATGAAATAATGTCTTTTGCAACAACATGGATGGAAATGGGAGTCATTATCCTAAATGAAATAACAAGGAAACAGAAAGTAAAATACTGCATGTTCACAGCTCATAAATGAGAGCTGAACAACAGAAGTACACATGGACATAACAGAGTGGAATAATAGACATTAGAGACACCAAAAGGTGAAAAGTTGGTAGTGGGGTAAGGAATGAAAAATTGCCTATCAGGTACAATGTACACTATTCAGGTAGTAGATACACTGTTAAGACCAGACTTCACCACTATGCAACATATCCATGTAACTAAACTGCCTTTGTAGTCTCCAAAACTATAAACATAAAAACAAATAGAAAACAATATTTATATGTGCATGCAGTATAGTATCAAAAAGTAATAAAGCAAAATAGATTGTGAGGAGGGTTAATATTGGTATGTATTAATCCATTCTTTCACTGCTATAAGTAATACCTTAAAGTGGGTAATTTATAAAGAAAGAGATTTAATTGACTCATGGTTTTGCAGGCTGTATAGGAAGCATGTTGCTGGTATCTGCTCGGCTTCTGGGGAGGCCTCAGGAAGCTTAAAATTATGGCAGAAGGTGAAGAGGAAGCAGGCTTGCCTTATATGGCCAGAGCAGAAAGAAAGAGAGAGGGGAGGTGCCACATAGTTTTAAACAACCAAATCTCAAGAGAACTCACTATCAGGATGACAGTACCAAGCAGGGATAGTGTCAAACCGTTCGTGAGGACTCCACCTGCATGATTCAATCACCTCCCACCAGGTCCTACCTCCAACAGTGGGGATCAGAATTCAACATGGGATTTGGTTGGGACATAGGTCCCAACTATATCATGATACATGTGAAGATCCTAAATAATCATAAGTGGTTTTATTTGGTCTTGCAGTCAATGCATGTTCTCTTGATGATGCAAAGAGTGGGAAGCAGAAAGCATGCTGTATTTCAGGGATTCTTAAACCTTACCTCTTCAAGATCCTAGGGAAGTAGCAAGGCATTGGAGATGTTAACCCTGAAAGAGACAATGAAAATTACCTACTTAATCCTCCAAATTTACTAATAAATAATGAAATTTGGAAGTATGCAATTTTGCCCTTTTTCCAATGTTTATACCTCATTTCATTCTAATTGCTTCAGCTATGTTGTCTACAGTAAAGTTAAAGAATCATAATAGTTTATATAAATGATTGTATACATGTATATGATATATATTTTAATGTATTAATTATTCTATAAAATGTCATTTCAACATTTATTGAGATATTATTTTTTCTCTCTTAATCTATTAATATTATATTGTTTGTATAAACTTGGTGTAGTAGAATTCTAATATGTTCTAAGTCTATATTGCCCTCATCTGTCCTTTTCTTACATAACTAATAAAAGCTAGATCTTAAGTCATTTGTTGACCCATTTTCACATTCCTTCACTGTTGTGAATATTGCCTAATTTTAAAGCTCAGTATGAGCCATCCAACTACTGAGGCTTGTAGGCCCTGACATAACAGGTTTCAACGACATTTTCATCCATTACTTTTCAGCCATGATCCCTAATTTTGTTGGTATCTATAGCAGATCCTCATTCAAAACTTTCTTTTACACCTTCTGATTACCTGACTATCCTCCATTATCCTTTTAGCTCAATACTCCCTCAGTATTCCCACTCCAACATTGTGTCAGCCTCTGTAAGAATCCCATTTCTCAGCAGGGCACAGAGGCTCACGCCTGTAATCCCAGCACTTTGGGAGGCTGAGGCGGGAGCATCACCTGAGTTCGGGAGTTCGAGACCAGCCTGACTAACGTGGAGAAACCCTGTCTCTACTAAAAATACAAAATTGGCTGGGAGTGGTGGCACATGCCTGTAGTCCCAGCTACTTGGGAGGCTGAGGCAGGAGAATTGCTTGAACCTGGGAGGCGGAGGCTGAGATTGTGCCATTGCACTCCAGCCTGGGAAACAAGAGCGAAACTGCATCTCAAAACAAACAAACAAAAAATCCTGTTTCTCAAAACTGCCATTCTGTAACTATTAATCCTTTCTCCAGTCACTAACATCCCATGTTCTTGGTTTGTTTTTTTGTTGTTGTTTGTTTGTTTTTTGTTTGTTTGTTCTTTCTGACCATCTTAGATTCCAAGATCCACCATTGTAACAAATATCTGCTTCTGATCAACCATAGGGTATTAGCCATTACATTTTTTGGTGAATTGAAAGTTAGATGAGGATTTTTGACTGTGCAGAAGGTTGTCACCCCTGACCCCCACATTATTGAAGGGTCAAGTGTAGAATATGAAGAAACTTTCTCATTTTCTTAGAAGCCTGTCTGCATATAAATATTCTGTGCTGTTTTTTGTGTGTGTTTGTTTTTTGTTTTACCACCAATGATTTTTTTCTGGCCCTATCTCAGACCACACTTTTCCTCAAATGTGTTCTAGATCTCATAAGTGCTTGTCTACTCAAGGATTTATACTTCCTCTGCATCATCAATATTTCCTCTCTACTGAATTATTTTTTATCAACATACATACATGCTGTTATAATTTCCAGCTTGAAACAAACAACTATTTAGAACACAAAACGGTGGCAAAATATTACCCTCCTATGACTTTTTCTACATATTCCCCTTATCTGATACCTTTTGTTTATTATAAAACTTTTTTGGAAGATTTGTCTCAACTCATAGAGTTTGTTTCCACCGATACTATTTTCACTTTAACCCACTTCTTATCCTACTGATAATACTAAATTTACTCAGGTTAAGGTCGTCAGCATCTTCCATCTTTTCAAATGCAGTGATCTTTGCGTAATTCAATTTCTCTATGGAGCATTTGGCACTTTTGACCAATTCTTCCTTCTTGATATACTTTATTTGCATTCTATGACAATGCTGTCTCCTAATTATCTTTTTTTAAAACATCACAGTCTTTTGTGGTTGTCATCTTCTATTCCTTTTCCTAATATCTGAAATTTCCATACCTCTAACCTTGCTTTCAGTTCATTTCTTTTCCCTATTTGAACATTCCCTCTATGAACCTACTTCACTCTATAGGTGTTAAATTTCAACTGTATATGGATGACAACAACATGTAAATGTTAGATTTCCTCTTCCCTGAGCTCCAGCTTCACATGTTCAACTTTCAACTAGTCAACTCAAGATTAACAAGATCAATATGAACTACTTATTTCTCAGTCTTCACAGAAACCTGCTCCTCCTAGTTTTTCCAAACTCAATGAATTTGTCTTCTATTGGAATTCACTTAAAATCACTCCCTTATAATCAGTAAGAGACACCAGCAATATGTAATTTTTTGTGGACCCTAAATAGTTCTGCCATTAGATTGCTTTCTTATCTGCCTTAATTATTATCAAGATGAATCACGGAGTGCTTGGTAGTGCTCATAGTTGTCACATAATCAATAAGAGTCCCTTAATTTATTTTTTACTGAATCATTTTTATATTCAGTCCACATATTCTGAACTTTAACAAGTATAAAATTCAATACACAATAGTAGGGTTGTTCTCCTCAACAAAGTCATCAAAGTTGTGGACGAGATGGTGCCATAGGAGATGTATCGTTTAAAGAAGAATAACCAGAGAATGGTGTGCTAAATGTATTCTGGTAGGAAATACTTGAAAACGAGACACACTTATAAAGCTAGTGAATTTTCCGTGGATATCAAGAAGATCCTTTCAAGGGCATAATAATTATGTATCCTTCACTTTCTTAATAACCTTTCACTGAGTTTCTACTATTTGCATCAGAGTGTGATAGTAAATTTGTTCTACCAAGGGCTGGGTTTAATATTTGGTAACAAGGACACATCAATGTAAGAGAAACTAGTTTACTAAAGTATGCTTAAATGAATTATTTTCTAGTAAAAGATACTAGCGGACATTAACCTGGAGGTGGAGGGGTGCTCGGTATGGAGGGAGTCATGTTTCTCTGGCTTCCTAAATAGAGATGTGCTGGGGTTGGTGGTAATGAAATTCTGCCTCCCAGAGTAACATCTTGCTAGGCTGTAGGAAGCAAAGAATAGGAGTTTAGCAAGTACCCTCTTATACCCCGATTATGTCACCATGAAACTCCAGCAAAATAACCTCATTTGTTTTAAAAAATCCCATTTATCAAGTCAGAATACTGGATCTCATTTTTGGATTCTAAATAGGATTTATTATGCCATCAGCATTATCTTGCTACATTGCTCAATGGTTACATAATAATGACTAAGCATCCCATGTACACACTTGTATCAGGATTCTATAAAGATGATCTGTCTGCAAGCTTACATAAGCAATAATTTACAAGCCTAGAAGTAACTGATGGTGGCAGCTCTTGGCAGGGCTTTCCATAGTTTAACTCTTTAGAAATACATAGATAAACAATTAGAATACAGGTATTAAATTAATGTCTAGCAAAAGAAATATTGAAAATCATGTATAGGAAATAGAAAACTTCTTTTGTAGTAAAGTAGATATATTCAAAATATGCTTATTCTCTTGATGTGGGTACTATGGGGTTCAGAATCATAGGTTGTACTGTATAGTAGAAGGGAAAATTTTATCTCTAGATTAATAGAAGGTAGCAATGCAAGTTTCGACTAGGGCTGTTTGTTTAAATTTAAACATATTTCACGTCTAATGTATCTGCAATTCTGAATTAGAAACTCACTGAACCTTGATTGCATGACTATAAAACTGATTTATTAATAGATATAAGAATCAATAACTCCATTTTACATAAGAATAAATAATGCTGTAAATTGCTAAATGCTGTACTTTATGTTTGGCGATCTGTCTCTCTGAAAACAGTCATATATCTGGATAGTACTTCTAAGTGCTGAAATTCACCATTTGATTATGGAATTAGTTGATAGTGTGAAAGATCAAAGAAGAAGAATTCTCAATTGAAAATATTCCAAATAATTTCTTCTGTATTTTTTATACAGTGAAATATCTGAAGTACCCAAACATTGCAAAATATTTCACTTTTTCTATTTTTGTTTTCTAATAACAAAATACCTAGTAATAGATATCATGGTACCATCAACATTCAAGATTTTCATTTGTCAAGTTAAATAAGAATCCAGAAAAGTTTCTATGTACACACACACACACAAAATATCTCATTTTCTCACCCTCTGTCTCACAATATTGAAGGGAGTCAGAGAATCTGACATTTATGTCTTGGCAGCATGAACCAAGGACTGGAATCTTATAGCCAACTCATGCATCATGATGAGTTAGCATCATGGGACTTTTGTTGTTAGAAAAAAACAAAACAAAACAGTCTATCACCAGATATGATTAATGACTGAGAAGTTTTAAGATATGATATTCTAATAATCTCCTAATAGTAAGTACATCTATTTATATTACTATGATTTTCAATACGAAAATATGTATTGAATTAATGTGAATTCCTTTTCACCATCTAAAGATAAAAATAACAGTTACACTACTTTGACATATTGGCAGAATAAATTATATCAAAAGAATCCTTAAATAAAATATCCTTACATTTGTAAAATGAACTGTACTTAACCACAGTGTTTTATTGCTTGAAGATCTTTCAAAATTCTGTTTTTTTTTTTTTTTTTTTTTTTTTAGTATTTTATGTAAAATATTTTTATCAACAAAATTTGTTTGGTCTGTAGCTTTCTATTTGTATGTTATCCTGTTTCTTTTTCTTTTTTTTAATGTGTAGATTATGTTAGCTTCACAAAATTAAAATGTCTAGTACATAGGTAGTAACTAATCATTGCCGTATCTGTTCAGTACAAAACTCCCTCTTCTGGACCACTTTTTGACTTTATTTATGAATTTTGACAACCATGTTTGGTTTATATCACGTATCATCTGTCCATAACTTCTTGGACCGAGAGAGAGCAAGAGTTCCAAAGTGTTCCATTAAGAGTCTCTCTCCTGAAAACTTAAATATGGGATTTAAAGACATTCGTTGATATTCCTGACCTCTTCAAATTAGGGCGCATAAATTTAGGAGCTAAGATAGCCTTTGAAAGTCTCAACTCTTGAGGTAGAATGTCCTGGTCTTCACTTAGCTGCCTAAAGAGAGACAATATTTTCCAACTTCTCCAGCTCCAGATGTGTCCATAGACAATTCTCACCATTAGAACGTGTTTGCTTTGGTTTTAAGACATTAGGTGAGCCCATGTCTCCATACACTGTAAGGTGCTGAAACAAACTACTTATAGTCCAGCCTGAATTGCAGACAATAATATCAGAGGCTACATAAAAATTAGAATTTTAAAAGAATCTGAGTCTTTCAATGATTGCCAACATGAACTGTTCACTTTGGGACTTTTATATTTGAAAGGCAGGGTGAAAGCCTTCTTCTTTTTAAGCTACTTTACTTTGGGTCTTTAAAAAATAGCTGCTGAGCCTTTCTCTTGAGTAGGCTGAGCATATGAAGTAAATATTAGGGAGAAAGATAATAAAAAATGAAGTGGACAGAGAGAGACAGAAGCTAAAAGCATACAAATTCAAAGAGAGAGTCTAGGGTCTGTATGTTACAGTGCTTTTCTATAGTTAGTCTTTGTAGGTTATAATCAATTCGTCTTTTACATTTAAGCTAGATTTAGTTTTCCTTCCAAACAAATCAGCTAACTGAGAATTTTTGCCAAAGCCGAAGATAGCAAGTAACATACCTCAGAGACACACCGGAAAGGTGAGTAGAGGGAGTAAAAATTCGTCTGTCTTGGCATGTAAAACTGACTCCATATTTGCATCAACCAAGTCATTTTCTCTTACCTTTTGCACCCAGATGATATGCCCTAATAAAGCGACAGCTGGAGAGGCTTAAAAGCCAGATAATCAAAATGTGCTGATCAGACCATAAATAATACATAGTAGGAAAGAATACAACTAAAATCCAAAGCTCCTTAGCTGGAAATAGAGAGAAAGGGAGAAAAACAGATCAATGCACTGAAACCACTGAGATCCCGATTAATTAGATTGATAATATTTATAACAATAATGGCAGTTTTCATGCATACTTACTGGGAGCTAAGTAGTTTATATGCATTATTTTATGTAATTGTCACAAAAATTCAAAAAATAGTTTTTTTTTAAATCAATTCTCGTATATGTCTAAGTGAATTGAGGTCTAGAGTGTTAATAAATTTTCCCAAAGTGTTGTAGATGGTTTAGATTCCAGTTCTGCTTTACACCACAACTATTACACTTTCAACCACTAGATTATATTGAACACTACCAAGAAATTAAATATGCTCCTTGCTGAATTTTGGTGGCTAAATTATCTGTTTCTATTTGTACCTGAGGTGCAGGTTGATTCCCTGTTTGAAAATAAATAAAACCTTAGAAATTTTCATAGGGATGATTATGAGAAGTGGTAGAAACATGAAACGATGGGCCCCAAAAAGTGTTTTGTAACTAAAATGAACTCTCAGTAGAGAATGTGAATTAATTCATAGTTTATTATTGAAACATATTCTACCACTCTAGATATTACCAACTATTATGAAATATTAACTCTGGTCTAGCTAATTTTTTTTCATGTAGATCTCTAGACTTAGGTTATTAAATATCACCAAAAATAATTTGCAATTACTATGTGTATTTTAGCTCATAAGAAACCCAGATATTAATGAACACTCACTTTTTTTTATTCAAATCAAAAGATCAGAGAATCTTGGCTATTCATATTTTTACTGACCTTGTTTATGAGTACAATGGATGTCAATACTAGCCGAATGCGATCTACAAACCCCTTCGTGTTATTGACCCTCTTCACTGACCTTAGAAAGATTTGGTTAGAGACTTTTTTAAATAGTTGTCAGAATCCCAAGAAACTAGATTTTCTGGCCAATGAAATTATACCCCAAAACAGTTGTGTTGATACAATGAGACTCATGAGAGTCACCTGCTCTATCACTTTTTACATTGTATATGTCTCCCTGTAGAATATAAATGGTCTCAACTAATGGTCAATGTGTGTTGCTATTCCAGCAGTTTTAGCCTTTCCAGCTTTTTGAAATGGAAATTGTTAATGCACTTTGGTTGTTTTTACTTCCCTTATATTTTGGGTATTGAGGTACAGCAGACTTATCAAAAATTCTCACAATTTACAATGCAAATTAAAAATCTGAAAAGATGGTTATAAAACAGGTACCCTGTATATCCTGTCTTAATAGGTTTAGGGTAGAGGTTACACACACACACACACACACACACACACACATACACACACATTTTTAAGTTTTCCAAGTGATTGTGATGCGTACCAAAGTCTGATTACCAATTTAGATTATGGTGAATGCATGAATGGTGAGTAGTTCACAGCAGGCAGCAGGAATATATTTAAAGAAGATTAACTAAAGTAAATTCTAAAACAGGAGAAATGACCATGATTAAATGCAGGAGATTGTGTATATTTATAGATAGTCAAGGATTTCTTGATATAATAGAAACAGTGATTATATCATTATAGTATTTATTATTTATGTAACTACACTGCTAGATCTAATTGTGCATCATAAGCAAGATTTCCCTCAGATCATTGTGCCCTTCCTTTGAAAAGAATTTTTTGACTTGATTTTCAGGTCAGCACAGTTTCTTGGTTTTCTTTCTTTCTCACTAGTGACTCCTTCTGTCTCCACAGAGTTTGCACACTGTGTATTCCCTCCATACTGACCAATCCAATGATCAGGCTTATATTACTCAATTCCACAATTCAAAGATGATTAGGCAGAGGTATTCACTAGACTCCAACTCAATCATTCTGTCACACTCCTAGAAAGTGATAATTAAATTTGAAATGGTCAATCTCTGCTAATGTTAATCAGAACCAAAAATTTACATTTCAGGCCTCATTTGGCAATATGTCTAGTGATAGAATTTTGTGGTGGCCCCTTCTTCTTGAGTGACTGTGAATATAATGGATTTACCTCCAGTGATTATACATGAGAAAGGAGGAGGGATTTCTCAGATGTAGCTATGGTTCATGATCAATTGACCGTGAGTTAATCGAAAGGGTGATAATCCTGGGTGGACCTGGCCTAATCAGGTAAAGATCAAAAGGGACTTGGCCCTTCTTGACATAAGAATTTAGAAGAATGAGAGGGACTCTCCTGCTGATGTTGAAACAGTCAGCTGCCTTTACTTCTAAAACCACAAGGAACTGAATTCCGCCAACAAACAATGAGCATGGAACAGAACCTTAAGCCTCAGATAACACTATTGCTCCAGCTGATACTGTGATTTTAGCCTTATAAGACCTGAAAAAGAATCCAGTTAGCCTGTATCTGTATCCAGACTCCTGACCCTGAATACACTGAAATAATAAGTTAATGTTGTTTCAAGCCCCTAAGCTTGTGGTAATTTGTTATATAGCAATAGAAAACACACATTTTTGAAGCAGAGACAATCAAACCAGGCTGAAAAAAAGAAATTAGTTAAACTTAGAGACTCATGGAGAGAGAGAGGAAACATGACTCTGATGACTTTTCAGTTCTTGATTCTAGTTTCTCATAAGATTTGTCTGCATTTTTTGACCATGTGACAGTGATAATTCTGACTAGTTCAAGCGCAGCCTCCTAAATTAAGCCAGCTTATGTAGACTCCTGTTGCTCGGAATTAAATGTCTTAACCAAAACCTCATAATTTTTTCTTTTGTACAAAAAGGATGGAAATTGCCTTTTGCTCCAAATGCTAAATGTATAAAACAGTGCTTCGTAAAGTTGGTGTGGGGAAGGAGAGTATGCAAATATGAACTTCTTGAATGACTTAATTTATTATGTATTTTCTCACATGAAGAAGCTGGCCTGACATTCCCACAGGGTTTTGTTTGTTTGTTTGTTTGTTTGTTTTCAGTACTCAGTAGCTTCTATCCCATTCCATCCTTCAGAATAACTATAGTACTGTTCTGGCAAATTAAAAGGTAACAAAAACTTTCTGTATTTTCCATTTATCTATTATCAAAGTGTCTTAAAACAGTTTTGGTAGACAAATATCTTATATTAAAGGAAGAAACATAAATTATAGCAGATGATACATATACCCAATCGACATTATTCCAGCCCTCACCTTTAAAATTGTAGAAAAATTCTGCCAGAGAAATTCTGGGTTTTTTTGTTTTTGTTTTTGTTTTCGATGGAGTTTTGCTATTGTTGCCCAGGCTGGAGTGCAATGGTGCTATCTCGGTCAACTGCAACCTACGCCTCCCGGGTTCGAACAATTCTCCTGCCTCAGCCTTCCAAGTAGCTGGGATTATAGGTGTATGCCTGTAATTTTGTATTTACAGGTATATGCCCAGCTAATTTTGTATTTTTAGTAGAGATGGGATTTCACCATGTTGGTCAGGCTGGTCTAGAACTTCTGACCTCAAGTGATCCACCCACCTCGACCTCACAAAGTGCTAGGATTACAGGAATGAGCCACTGCTCCCAGCCTCAGAGAAAGTTTCATTTAATTTTCTTGATCTAACTTACGATGGCTTACAACTCAGTTCTTGGACTTCATTTCTCTTTTTACGTACACTCATTTGGTTATCACTTTCTGCCTCAAGTCTTTTAATATCATCAGTTAAATGCTATTTGTATGCTATTCCTATAATATCCCATATAATGTTATCCCATACAATGTTATTGTGTGCTATTCCTCCAAAACTCTTCAGAAATCTAGTTGGCTTTACCTTCAAAATAGATTCAGGATCTAGCCACTTGTCATCATTTCTGACAATCATTTCTGGCATCATTTCTGTATCTACCATCTTGTTCTAAACCACTGGTATCTCTCAACTAGTTACCTGTAGTGACCTGTAATAGTTTCTTTACTGGTATATTTGTTTTCTCCTTTATTTCTCCTCCACTAAGGCTGTTTACAACAGACGTCCATATGAACAAAACCTAAGTCAGATTATGTCCTCCCTTTGCTTAGATTTTATTTCTGTTACTTCATTTTCTGGAGTAAAAGTCAATGTCCTTAAATGATCTCTAATTTCCAATGGTGGCACCTGGTCTCCCATTAGTTTTCTACCTTTATTTCATATTACTGTCTATTATTATCCAGCCACACTGGCTTCTTTGTTCTTTCTCAAACAAGCTAAATATGCTTATTTTTTAGTCTTTGCGTGGACTGTTTCCTTTCCCTGGAATGTTTCTCCTCCAGATAACCTCATAGGCTACTTCTTCACTCCAAGTCTTTGCTTAAATATGATTCTCTCATTATAACCTATCCTGACCACTCATTACATTCAAATACCACCCATTGTCTTACTTTATGTTTGCATTGTTGATGACTTGAAGACTATATTTTATGTATGTTTTATGTACATATTACCTATATTATTTATTCTATCTCTATTCAATTGGCTATAACCTACAGCCTATTGAATAACAACAAGGACTTCTGTCTATTTTGTTTTCTATTTTATCCCCAATGTCTCTAATAGTTCTTGGCAATAGTTGCTGATAATAAATGTCTGAAACATGAATTAAAGCGCAGATAATTTTCTTTAAAACTTTTCTACAGAGGAAAAAATATCAGTATGCAGTAAGAAAAACAAAATCTTTTCTAGGTGTTTCAAACAAATAAACTTTAATACACAAAATTAGTTTATAGATGAGAAAAAAACTCAAGATCTAAAGAGTGGATAATTGGGCAACCTACAAACTAGAAACAGCAGGAAGCTCAAGGGGTAAATGGAAAAGGTGGATTATGCAATCCCAGAAGCTGGTCTCCCTAAAGAGAACTAGAACCACAGTGGCAGCAAGAGCTTAAAATAACTAGAATTAAAGAGGGAGGAGCAGCTCTGCAAAAGCTGGGACCCTGGAGAAGGTGCAACCAGTGCTGGAGACACACTCTAAAGCAGCACAAGAGAGGGAGAAATATTGTCCTTTCTCCCCACTTCCCAGTCTTCTGTGAGCATCTACCACTGGCTGAAATCACCTAAAGGAAGTCGGCAAGAGAGTCTGAGAAATGAAGTTCTCTACATTAGTGAACAGAGCAGGGTAAGCACAATTAATATATCTTGAAGAAAACAGCCTGCAGAAGCCATAAAAGTAAATTCCTTGGACTTCTTTCTGCAGAGGTCATAATTGATCGACTCTACCTTCTGTGCTCTGAAATACAGCACTATGTTTACATAGAGAATATGCTTCACATGAACTGCTCCCAACAAATGACAGTGTGCAGTATGGATTCCATGGTAGGCCTATTCCTAGGTGATGGGTGACTCCCCTGTTTGGTGACTTTGGCTGTGAACTTCCCATTGGCTTTGACAATACTTTCTTAGAACTTCACTATAGTCCATGACTTTTACTACCCATTGTTTCTTGTTCCTTTTTTCTTCAGTAATTAGGCTTCCATTGTCATCCAACTGGCTCCTCCAGTCTTCCTTGGCATGCTCCCCATGCTATTCCATGGTTGTTTCCTGATGTATATCTTGCACATCTAATTCCATTTTGCTTTTCTGATTCTCAGAGCTCTAACACTCAGGCACACATGCAAATGAATAAATTTAAAGGACATACAACAAACTAGAAGAATGTATTTTTCAACATAAAATCAGAGAATAGTAAATAAAAAATAAACCTATAAACATGAAGATAGAAATAGTGAATTCACAGAATGAATATGAATGAAATACGAAATGACCAGAAAAAATGCAAAATATTTTATTTTTCTTCATGAGGAAAATAATTATACTTAAAATGAGATACCATTTTTGAATGGCCAAAGCATAGAAAATACTGATAATATTCAATAATGAATATGGCTTAGTTACTCATATTATGGCAGAAGGGTTAGAAATGTAATATTTCTATACGTAAATTTGGCAATAACTACTGTATTGTCTGCTACAACTGCCATAAGAAAATACCACAGACTGAGTAGCTTAAAAATATATTTATTGACGGGGCACGATGCCTCACACCTGTAATCCCAGCACTTTGGTAGGCCGAGGTGGGTAGATAACGAGGTCAGGAGTTCGAGACCAGCCTGGCCAACATAGTGAAACCCTGTTTCTACTAAAAATACAAAAAAAAATTGTCTGGGTGTGGTGGTGGGCACCTGTAATCCCAGCTACTCATAAGGCAGAGGCAGGAGAATTGCTTGAACCCAGGAGGCGTAGGTTGTAGTGAGCCGAGATCACCCCATTGCACTCCAATCCAGGCGATAGTGTGAGACTCCATCTCAATAATAATAATGATAATAACAATAACAATAAAAAAAATTTATTTTCTTACAGTTCTTGAGACTTGAAGTCTATAATGAAGGAATTAGTAGATTTTTCTTTTTTTTTTTTTTCCTGAGGCTTCTCTCCTTGGCTTGCAGACGGCTGCTTTCGTGTTGTGACCTCACATGGTAACTCCTCAGCCTGTGAGTTGCCTGGTCTGTGTCCTAATCTCCTCTTCTAATAAGGGCAATAGTCATAATGGATTAGGGACTCCCTCCTCCCACATGAACTATTCTTATCTTAATTGCCCCCTTAAAGGTCATTTCTCAAGATACAGTCACATTCTGTGGTACCGAGGGTTTGGACTTCAGCACAATAATTTTGAAGATACACAATTCAGCCTGTAACAACTATCAGATCCCAATATGAACATACCTTTTGTCTCAGGAACTCCACAGGAATACACAGTTTGTAGCTCTTTTCCTTTAGGAAATAACCCCTCCTCTAAAACACCCAAATCTTTTACGTCTGTGCTGTTTCATTCGGGCTAGATCCATGTTTTCTCATTCAGCCTTCCTTGACTCAAGTCTGCAGATAAGAATATTCCATCTCCTTATCCACAATAATTGCTTTCCATACTCTGGACATATATGACCCATATTAGCCCAATCAGTATTCTTTGTGGATCTTTCCAAAATATTTGTTACACTCCTTTCTTTGGATGTCAGCTTGGATCACTAGATTCTGTCTTCCCATTATGTTTAATGAATCCATCTCAGAATGAAACAAAACAGAGAAAAGCTGAAATATAGATAGACATTGCCTGATAACATTGTTTATCCCCTAAATATAACAGTTTTTTAATTACATGTACCTTTTAGTTTCTCAATTATTTTGACTAATATATTGTTTTTGTTTAACTATTTAAATTGCACTTTTGTTTTATGCAACGAGAGTCCTGACTTATATACACATGTACCCGGTTTTAATTCCAAAAATGTTCATCAAAGTATTAATGTTTAAAAAGAGACATAATTTGAATTCCTTTAATATGAAGATTATTTAGCATATTCTGTTATAGTTATACCAAGGAATGAGGTGAATCTATATTCAATAACTTGTAAAATCTATCATAAACTTATTAAATATAGCAAGCAATTGTTAAATAATGTTAAAGTGTGATTCTACTTATGTGTGAATGAATCCATCCATACATATGTAAGACACAGATATAGTCATTATTATGACTGAAGGAATGTGGTTGGGGTTAGTTTTGAGATGATGTAAGCTTTTTTTTTAATTAGTTATTATTAGTATTTGCATTTCTTTTTTATCTAATGATTAATCTTATAATAGTTTTAAAATGATACTTTTGAGCTTTTGAATTACTCCAGCTCATATTGTCAGTGCATATATTAAATACATGAGAGCTATTTATAGATCCATGGATTTGAAGGTGTGGAAAGCAGAATCATGGCCCTTCAAAGATGACCTTCCTCTAATCCTTGGAACCTGTGAATACCATATTTTCTATAGCAAACAGGACTTTGTAGATTTGGTTACAGTTAAACACCATGACACGGAAAGATAATCCTGGATTATCCAGCTGGGCCCAATCTATTTCATGGGTTCTGAAAAACAGAGACCGTTTCTCAATTGTAGAGAAACAGTAACTGCAGCTTTATTAGGACTCCACTCACTATTGGCTGGATATGAAAAAGGAGGAAGCAGTCCATGAGCCAAGGAATGTGCATGGCCTGTAGTAGCTGGAGAGGTGGAAACAAATTTTCCTCTAGAGCCTCCAAAAAGAAATGCAGGCCTGCCAATGCTGCTTTTTGCCAAATGAGATCAGTGCCACTTTATTGTCTAAGACAATAAAATTGTATTAGTTAAGTCGCTAAGTTTGTGGTATTCTGTTATAGCAACCACAAAAAAATCAATTAGTTCCAGAATTTGCTATATACATTATATTAAAACTGCAGAAGTCACTTTGATCACAGTCTCGTTTCATTTATTTTATATTTCGTGCACCTTTGATGTGCTCAAATCTTCTATATATCTCATTATTGTAATAAAAAACTGTGTCTGCAAGGAAAGCAAGGTGGACTGTGTTTAGTGTAGAGTGGAACACAAATACGCAATATATGGCAGAAAATATGTGCTTTAAATTGTATCTTAAAGTAATTAAATAACTCACATGGTTGAACCTCAAATTTTAGAACTTTCTTCAGGAGGGAGTCAAATGGGAGAATGCCCTACATTTAAAAACGGAACAAGGCCCAGATAGATTCATGGAAAGGCTGCAGTTCCCCTCGAAGAGTGCACACACAGATTGTTAACTAGATATAAGGGAGCCATTCAACAGAAATTTTAAAATGCAAAAATAACAGTTTCAGCCCAATTCTCTTGTGAGCAAGAAATTGTTCTTTAAGTAACGGAAGTAACGTGAGCTGAGGGAGGGAAAAATTAATTGTGCAGCTCCATGTTCAACGAATACTATTGTAAAGAACAGAAGCTAACAAATGGTGATATGCTTATAGCAGTTTAAATCATAAGATTGAAGGATATCTACATAGTGACATATCTGTTAAAGTTTCATGTATAGATCTATTAATTAGAGCAGGGTGAGAAAGATTAGCAAAAGATGAAATATAAAGCTTACTTTTGTAGTGAGAATGTTCAAGTAAAGAAATATTAGATGTGATTGTAATAGTGATAATAAAGAAAATTACTGACTATGTTCTCAGATATGACACGGTCCATGTACACAAAATTAAGAAATACACATCTTAATTACTGCTATAATAGAAACCATAATTAATTGGTAAATTAAATATTTAAGATATATTCATAATACAAGAAACTGATTTCCTGTTATTTTGCTTTAAAATCTAGTCATATATATTTGAATGTACGAAAGAGTCTGGCTCTGTCATTTAGTTACTACTATAAGATATATTAGTGTGTATGCTAATAGACCCTAATTATTATTTATTTTCCTATTTTATTACACATCACAGAGTTTCAGCAATACATATTCCTTTACTTATTAGCCTTTTGAAACTCCAAGAGGTCAAGCTCCTTGTCTTCAATGAAAAAAAGGTAATTTATAGTTTTCTTTCTGTTCCACATCGATTCCAGTTTTTCTTACTATTTTTTTACTCATAATTTTAACCACTTCCTATATAATTATACTCTCATATTTTTTCAGAGCTTGGTTGACTGTTCTCTTTTCATTCTACTCCTCCCTCCCTTGTTCCTTCTTCTCTTCCCTTTCTTTTCCTCTGCTGTATTTGAGGATCTAGTATGTATTAGACATTACCTTTAGGATATACAAATGAATAACAATCTTAGTGAACTAACATCATTTGCAAAGACAGTCTAATAAAACCAAAAGTTATAATGGAAAGCTGAAAGTACTATGAAAAAAATGCTATGGTAACAGAGATGAGAGACAGAATATCTATGTCTGTTAGGAAAAGCTTTGCCAGAAGTGATGATGACTGAATAGGGTTTTAATAAAAAAGAAATGTTGCCAGAATTTTGAAAAAGAGAAACATGATTTTGTTTTCCAGTGTATTTTCTACAATTGAAAGAAAAATGTTTGTTTTGCTGTTTTCCTTTGTGTTTCATTTTAGTCAGAGAATTCTGAAAACCTTGATACCCCAAACCCCCAAAACACAAGTTGTATCCTGATCGCTGTAACACTCAAAATTTAATGTAATGAAGTAGATGAAGAATTTTAAGAAAGTATTCCGACTATCCTTTCATTTGATTGCTGTTTTTCTGCTCTGCTTCTCCCAGTACAACATGAACTTTGGATGCTGACCTCATATTTGGCAACTTACATTTTCTCCACTTCTAAATAAAAGTTTTGATTCTGACTTCATACAACTTAATATCTTCAAATTATTATGATAGCATAAAATTAGAGAATACATATAAAACCCTCACCACAGTCCTTTGCACATAGTAGTTCTTAATCAGCAAAATCATCTCTGTCAGATAAAGAAATTTTAAAGCTTGAAAAAAGGAAGACATGGTTTGAAGTTTTAGGTTTTGAATTCAAAATTAAATACCAAAGCATAGAGTTCCTGGATTGTAGAATATGTATAATTTAAGGTTCACTAAATTATATTCACAAAATTTTCCTCAGGACAGCTGCATCTGTTTTCACAAAGTTTTCTAGAGCCCAAGCACCTTTATTATAATTTGGAACATAATTACAGGTTCTCATGTTAAAACTTTCAAATGGTTTACTTTGTTTCATGCCTTTACAAACATTTCTTAGTATATGTATTTCCGCTTACATTTTTGGAAAATAAACTCAGATTTCATACATACAATTATTCTTGTATGATTTATTTTAGCTACCTCTTCTATTTATTTATTTTTGGGTGTAACTGTTTCTCAATTTATTTTACTTTTAAGCTTCATTATATCATTTCTCTAAGCATTTTGTGTTCTGATCAGGTACCTATTTATACTATCTATTGAGGGGAACTGTGAATTGTAGCACTGTTTCCTAGAACTAGATTGGGGAAAGAATGTAGGTGTATTACTGAAATGGAGGGGAAAAGATTGGTGAATGTTTTACTTAAACTCCTTCATCTCATTTTTCCTCTTAAGATCACTTAGAAGACCATGTACAAAACAGCTCATGGAGTTCTTGATTGGAGAGTGTACTTTGTATTGTGTGCTGAGAAAATATTCTTGTACTAAAGAGTGTTCTAAGATGGACTCACCTACACTAAAAGTTTCACATATCTACAATTGAATGATAACAAAATACTTGCAGATGGAAAACAGAAAATTAAATTGATTTACACTGGTTTCAGTAGCTTCAGCGAAATTGTTGTTGTATTGAAGTGTATCTTTTATTTTTTTCCAAGGGGAAAATATTTTTTCCACTTTTTCTCCAAATTTTAACCGTATAAAATAACACATAAAAGAACATCAAGTTAAGACGCAGAAATGAACACTGCTATCCCACTGTCTCTCTTTGCTCTTATGAAAATGGCTAACAAAATATTTAATCTAAATTAAAGGAAAACTCATGCAGCTCTGCTAAAGGGAAATTATTGTCCACATGCAGTGTATAATAAGAAATTAGTACTTGATACAGTACATATTGAACTTGACCAGAGAAATTCTCCAAGGAACACCTTACATCTGATCCTTTTCTTAAAAACAGTAATGTTCCAGGGAAATTATTACAGAACACCTAAACAGAAGCCTATTAAAAACAACTCATTTGTAATGAGACCTGGAAGCAAGGCAAGCATTGAGTCATAAAGGGAGTTTATGATTTAGACTTGTTTTTCTTATTCAAATATAATCTAGTATTTAAAAACAATGATAATGATGATATATTGTAATTTGGGGAGTGACTAAAATAAACAGAAAGACAGCAGGACATAGAGTTGATACACCAGCGTAGTGGGGACAGCAACAGAAAAGATATGCCCCCAAACCACAAGTTTGACTAGTATAGAGTTTGCCAAAACAGAGTGATAGACATAAGAAATTGACTCCCTTTTTCACAGGTTCACCATTCCCTGAGAAGGAGAGATGCAACTATGAGGCGGCTCCTCTTTTAGGTTATTCCAGGGTTTCTTGCTGCTAACCTCAGGTCGCTTTATCTCCAAACTGATACTGCAATTTTATATCAACCACTTCTACAGCTTAACATTTCTGTTTTGAATGGACTTAGAATGAGAAGAAACGCTTGGATCAGACAGATAATTTAATGACATAAGCAAGAATGAGAGATACCATTTAGCAAAGCAATAGATGAGTCATAAAATATGAAGTTATGTGCGCTTTTTTTCCTGTACTAGGTTTTATGTTATTCTGGTCATAAGAATATATATATATTTTTTTAATTTTAGGAAGTAAATTTTTGGAGGTAAGTTCAAGATTCCTTGAATTTTTTAGACATATTAATTCAAATAGCAACCAAAACATGCCCCCAGGATAATAGATTAGCATATGTCACATGACTAGGAAATACCTACACTTCAATCTTCAAAATCCTGGATCAATCAGATTCAAGCATCTTCTTAGGGAATTGTTAGACTGTTGACTAGTTTGGGGATTGTTCTGGAAGTATAGAGTGAGATGATAAATTTGAACATTTCCTTTGGGTCCCAGGAAAACCCATATAAATGTCTGGTGGCATGTGACATAACCTCATAAACTGAGTGTGTGTCATTCTTCCTCCCTCGCAGAGTCTGGCTTATACCTAAGAGGCAGAAAATGTGGAATACATACTTTCTTTGTTTTTCTTGTTGAAAGGCATGTAACAGAAACAAACACTGGAAATGTTTTCTTACATAATAAAGACTCATCCATGAAAGCACCCTCTTGACAACAACAGAAATAGTTGTTCCTATGTGTGATGCCTGGAAGTATTGCGGCCATCCCATGTCCAAGACGAGAGGCATCATTAGTGCATTGAAAACTGCAAAGTAACTTTATGCTTAATATGAAAATATTTGTCTATTCACCTCTGGAACTCTGTGCCTCTGATCTTTTCATCAAATAGTATAAGGCATAAGTCTTCATGTACTAGTTTTCTGGCTTCTGTTGATTCCCTTCCCTGATGTCCATCCTGGTGAAAATGAACAATTGTTCCAGTTTTCATCATCTTTCAAAGGCATCTTTTCTGCAATCTCGAATGTCCTGTTCATTAGCTACTGATTTTATAGTTTTGATTCCTTGATTCTGTCATAAGAAATAATGTCAGAAAATTACAGAAATTATAAAAAAGGAGGAAAGATTATTAATATATAAACATTTATATTGTAGCTCACATTTTTTAAACTCAAATTTAGTCAGTTTCTTATTTTTAGAGCTACAAATCTGAACTATTTCTTCCAATTATAGACTGGTAAAAGTTAGGGTGACAATTTCATCTTAGGCATTTAGAACGGCAAACGTCAGGTTTTCATGAACCTAGGCGTGAAACAGGGCACTGTACTAGTATGCCTGTGATGTGGAATCTAACGGCAATCTACTAGATGATAAGAACCAGAAGAAATTTTTCATTTGATGCAAATTTTACCTCTGAATAGATCTTTTCTATTTTTAATATTATTAAACAGAGAATAAAAGCACTCTCATTTTTAACCTATGAAAAAATTCCACAATGACAAAAAAAGAATGGTTATATCATTCAAGGATAAGATAAAAGGGGGCTTTGAAAAAAGAAACATGTTAGAATATATCTGTCTGTGTTTTCAGTGTAATTAAAGACAACTTGGATCCAGTGTAACAGATGAAATGTGGAATGATAAGACAAAAGACATATGACAAAAGTTCTGGCTGAGAGTCAGATTGAAATAAAATAGAGATGGATGAGATAGGAAATATTGAAATTAAATTAAATGCAGTAGCAGGGGAAGATGTCTGATACTTTAAGAAAAGGAAAACAACAGCATTGATACTACAGAAAGTGATGTGAATAAAAAAAATATGTCCCAGAACAGGGAGGATGGGGCAAAGTGATGAAAATAACAAGTACAATGGGTATGTATGGAACATCAAAAACAGAAATACACCTAGAGAAAATTGGTGCTCCCTAGAGAAACCTTCGAGACTCCTGGAATGAAAGCTATAGTAACAAGTACAACAGCAATTGTGAGACATTGCACTGAACTAAGTGCTGCCCTGTTATAACAGAAAGGAAAACTAGGCTGCAGTCAGCTGACATTTATCAATGGAGGGAGTATTTAAACCAGCCCTAGCCAGAGGGGATCACCCATCTTGGCAGTCAGAACTTGAGTTCTGGCAAGCCTTGCCACCATGGGCTTAAGTGCTCTGGGCCTATGTATTAGTCTGTTCCTATATCACTATAAAGAAATACTTGAAACTGGGTAATTTTAAAAAGAGATTTAATTAGCTAACAGTTCTGCATGCTGTACAGGATGTATAGTGGGATCTGCTTCAGGGAAGCCTCAGGAAGCTTCTAACCATGGTAGAAGGCAAAGGTGGAACAGGAACAATCCGTGACCAAAGCAAGAGCAAGAGCTGGGAAGTGCCACTTACTTTTAAATGGCCAGATCTCGTGAGAACTCTCTCAGTATCATGAGGATAGCACCAAAGGGATGGTGTCAAACCATTCATGAGAAATCTCCCCACATGATCCAATCAACTCTCACCAGTCCTCACCTCCAATACTGGGGATTATAACTCAACATGAGACTTAGTATCCAAAATATACTATATCCAAAGTATATCACTCTACCCGTGGCCCCCAAATCTCATGTCCTTCTCACATTGCAAAATACAATAATCTCTTTCTAACAGTCCTCCAAAATCTTAACTCATCCCAGTATTAACTCATAAGCTCAAAGTCCAAAGTCTCATCTACAAAAAGGCACGTCTCTTTCATCTATGGGCCTGTAAAATCAAAAACAAGTTATTTACTTCCAAGATAAAATGAAAGTATAGGCATTTGGTAAACATTTCCATTTCAAAATGGAGAGGTCAGCCAAAAGAAAGAAGCTACAGTCCCTATGGAAGTTCAAAACTCAGCAGGGCAGGCATTACATCTTACAGCTCCAAAGTAATCTCCCAATTGACGCTATATCCCACATCCAGGGCATGCTGGTGTAAGGTTTGGACTGCCAAGCTTTGGGCAGCTCCACCCCTGTGGCTTTGCAAGGTTCAGCTCCCATGGCTGCCACCATGGGACAGAGTTATA
Organism: Papio anubis; assembly: GCF_008728515.1. Classification (NCBI taxonomy): domain Eukaryota; kingdom Metazoa; phylum Chordata; class Mammalia; order Primates; family Cercopithecidae; genus Papio; species Papio anubis. The sequence continues at coordinate 104,610,351 of NC_044976.1, read as the reverse complement.
TGTCTGTGGCTTTTCCAGGGGCAGGGTGCAAGGTGCTGGTGGATCTACCACTCTGGGATTTGGAGGATGATGACCCCCTTCCCATAGCTCCAGTAGTCAGTGCTCCATGGGGATTGTGTGTGGAGCTCCAACCTTCTACTTCCCCTCTACACTGCCCTACGAGAGGTTCTTTGTGGGGACTCTGCCCCTGCAGCAAGCTTCTGCCTGGACACACAGGCTTTCTCGTACATCCTGCAAAATCTAGGCAGATGCTGCTAAGCCTCTGTCACTCTCGCATTCTGTCCATTGCAGGATTCACACCATATGGAAGCTGTCAAGGCTTACAGTTTGAACCTTCAGGTGTTGGAGTTGCAGGCTAAGCTGTAGCCAGACCCCTGTGAGTTGAGGCTGAAGCCAGAGTGACTGGGATATGGGGAAAAGTGTCTCAAGGCTGAATAGTACCCTGAGAGTAACCCACAAATACATTCTTACCTCCTAGATATCTGAGCCTGTGATGACAGGGGTGCCTGGGAGATCTTTGAAGTGTTTTTGAGGCCTTTTCCCCATTGTTGGCTATCAGCCCTTGGCTCCCTTCCAGTTATGCATATTTCTCTAGCATGTGGTTGCTCCACAGCCTGCTTGAATACCTCTACTTAAAGAGCTATATATTTCACTGCCACATGGCCAGGCTGCAAATAGTCCAAACTTTTATGCTCTATTTCCTGTTTAAGAATAATTCCATCTTTAAGTCATTTCCTAGATCCCATGTTAGAGCAGAGGTTGTTAGAAGCAGCTAGGTCACATCTTGAATGCTTTGCTGTTTAGAATTTTCTTCCACCAGGTACCCTAAAGCATCACTCTAAATGTCCATCTTCCACAGAGCCCAAGGACATGAACACAAGCACTCAAGTTCTTTGCTAAAGCACAACACATGTTACCTTTGTGCCAGTTCCCAATAAGTGCCTCATTTCCATCTGAGACCTCGGCAGCCTCCACTTCACGGTCCATATTACTATCAGCATTTTTCTCCCAACTATTTGGTCAGTCTCTAAGAAATCAGAAACTTTTCTTCATCTATCTTTCTCTTCAAACTCTTCCAACTTCTGCCTATTACCCAGTTCCAAAGTTGCTTCCACATTTTCAGCCATCTTTCTAGCAATGTCCCACACCTGGTACCAACTTTTTGTAGTAGTCAGCCCTTGCATTGCTATAAAGAAATATCTGAGACTATGTAATTAATTTAAAAAATAAGTTTAATTGGCTCATAATTATGCAGGCTGTACAGGATGCATCTGCTGTACATCTGCTTTTGCGGAGGCCTCAGGAAGCTTCCAATCAAAGTGGAAGTCTATAGGGGAGCAGACTCTTCCCAGGGCCAAAACAGGAGTAAGAGCAAGAGTGTGTGGGGGGAGGTATCACTCACTTTTAAATGACGATCTCATGAGAACTCACTCACTAT